>NW_017133727.1:838904-902036 GCF_001652005.2 Ceratina calcarata | reverse complement strand
GAAACAAAAGACTACTTTTTCCATTATTAATAATAAAGAGAAGCATTGAAATGAGCATACCTTTAAAGACAATAAAATAATCTACGCGTACGTTCCACTAAGTTTAAATAATATTCTACAAATAGAAAATCCAGTCTCTGTGATTAGTTACTTAAAGAAATTCCATACATTTTTAAAAATTAGTTAGTTAATTTAATCAAGGTAATGTTCACGTTGTATATTAATGTTCTATAAAACGAAATTTTTATCAAATAAATCGAAAGTTACGAATACTATAAGAATATATATCTGCAAAGTTTAAACGATGGGAATGTAGATACATAGGTTCGATGTGCCTCCAATGTAATTTCAATAATCACACGAGAACTCTAAACCATCAAATACTGCTCGAAGCAAGTTAATGTATCATACATTGTCGCAAATCTATTAAACCTACAGAAGACTCAGTTTTGTTTTAATATCACTCCTTTATCGAAGGAATTAATTCAGGAGTACAATAAAAGAGACAATATATTTTTAAGAAATATTCATTCTATTTATTTACTGTTCTTTAACTTCTCTCAACCTCCTGACTGCAGACCTGACAGAGGCAGCTGCTGTTGTCGAATATACCCAAGCACCTCCTGCGACAGTCCTTTTGCAGCGTTTACAGGACCAGATTCCAACGACACTTCTTTTCATAGCATCCTGTCGTGACAGAAGCAAAAGTTAAGTATGAACAATGATTATATCATTAGTGGTGATTATTAAAACTGAGATCTTACCTTGCCACAGAATGTACATGTGTATTTACTGTGCTGGGTGATTTCCATCTTCTTAACCATCTTCCTAAGGGAGGCACCATATCGGGTACCATATTTACCGGTGATTCCTACCTTCTTCGTGCGTTTCGCCTGACATCAAAGAAAGTGCATTTTACAAACCAGATTCACGTATCGATTCTAATTAATCTCTTACTTCGATAGCGATGAAAATATCTGTACGCGACACATAGGTTAAATCATAACACACGAACTATATTATTCAAACAAATTTATCATCGAGGAATAGAACATATCATCTTTGTTTCTTTAAAATTAAAAAACTAGAATCTTCAATTATTATTTCTCTTAAATTGTGTGCAACTATTAAAAAAATCAGATAGCGGAATAAATGTAAACATATAGTAAGTCACTTTATTTTCACAAGTTGTTAATTAAATAACTAAGCACAATCGATTTTAAAACATTTTGCTCCAAATCACAACATAAACAATTCCACCGAAACTTTGACAAGATTCACAAGATATTATTAAATAACAATACTTACCATTTTGTACAAATACACGGTACGTCCCGCGAGAACCGGAAAAGAGGAAAGACACTAAAGCCAAATCCTCACTACGCAGTAAACTCGCCGGAAATCCACAAAGCAAAGGCGCATTCACTACAAAAGCGCCGCGAATTTAAATCACACGAAATAAACTTGCACGTTCTTCCTTATGCAGACTATATAATAAAACACACCCGCTTTACTACTATTATTATTTTCTTACTGGATCAAAATCTAATCAATACTCCCGTTCGCTTTAGACCTACTCAATATTGCTCGCAAACACTAACGGCATTTCTCTTGATTAAATAATTTTCACTGACAGATAAGCGTGCAGGTTGACCTCGATAGCCGGACCGTTATATTTCGATGAGGTCGCACGCCAGCATCCGGAATCGTGGCCGCAGGATGAAAGGATACTCGTGGTGGAAGCGCGCATGAAAACGCTCGAAAACCGGCCTGAAATGACGTAGCCAGTGGATCGCTGGTGGATCACCCAGGCAGGCAGGCTCGCGTGTGCTTAAATCAGTGTTGCTCACCGCCGTCGATCCCCGCGACTAATAGGCTATAGTGATTCACCGATCGTTTATCAGTCCGTGTTACCCGCTGGTCGTGGCATTAAGTCGAAGAGAGAAGTGCGAGAGTGTCGACTGGTGAGGTGAGAAGAATCGCCGGTTAACGATGGTCGTCAAGATCTACATATCGGGCATCAGCGGTAACAAGGAAGTGAGTGTGAAAAAGCCAACTCCGAGATTCAACCTGACCAACGAGAATATATAAAGATATATTTTGTTCGGTGGAAGAAAGAGAGAGAGAGAAAGAGAGATAAAGAGGGAATGCCTGTATGTGTGTACGAATTTGACACCGTGTCTGTTTGCGTATATATGTGCGTGCGTGCGAAGAGAATGCCAGATTTACCGGGCACCTGGATCCTTACAATATTTCACGTCTAACGTTGTATCGGATTACATTGCTAAACATCACGGTCGACGCGCCTGGGTGATTAGCAACCAGCGTTAGAGGCGAGAAAACCTGACACGCAATTGCGTACGCGTCGTCGAGATTTTCCTTCTGGTTGAATGCAGTTAGAAAAACGTGTATAGTGGATCTAGTCGATAGCAGGCTGATTATGACTTGTTCGACCGTTCAAATGCATGATTGTAACAGAGAAAACGTTCTCGAGGATCGTGGAATGCAGTCGAGAAAGTACTCATGGAAAATAGAGACAGGAGTCCTGGGTAATCGAACTTTCTGATCAGTGTTTATGTTTTTTCTCGAAACATTATTCAGTGCCATTGGCCTCAGTTTTCGCATCGATCTCGGTCGATGTCAAATCGAAGACGCATATAGATCGTTTCATCATCTTTAGTATCTATCGTTAGTCGCTGATAAGAATCTCAACAGCCTGTATTTTGAACGAATCGATACTTCGATTCGCGTTGCACCAGACCGTGAAACAAGTTGAAACTCCGTCACACTTTCGAATCCACTTGCGACCTTTCGATTTAATTGAAGTACGCGTGGTTTGACTGCATTCGTTTGAATCTAGGTGAAAAAGAGGCAACAGCGGGTGTTGATGATATTGGATAGTAAAAATGTACAATACGAGACGATTGATATAACGGAGCCTGGGAAGGAAATGGAAAAAGAGTTTATGCAAGCTAACAGTATCGCGAGAGAAGAAGATAGTAAATATCCGTTACCTCCACAAATATTTAACGAGGAAGAATATTGCGGGGTAATTATCAGAATTCACGAAATATTCGTATTTTATGCAAGACTGTATAGTCAAAAGCATGCGGAGCTTAATATTATAAATATTTATAAATAAATTGTCCCGAAGGATTACGAAGATTTCGATTTGGCAAATGAAGTAGACGAATTGGAAGAATTTTTAAAAGTGGCGCCGGCAGCAGGGGCTGATTCGAATAAGAGTAAAGAAATCCAAGAAAATGGAAATACCACGAGTAGAGAGGTAATTGTCGTGGATAATTCAATTCTGTCCAAGGAAAATTTGTTAAATGTACCCACGTGATTTTTACGTACGAAGTTCTTTTAACATATTCAATTTGGTCTCTGATCATCTTTACGATCACCTATGTTTATATACCGGTGTTTTGTCCTTGATACTAAATTTGTACCTTGTCCACACTAACTACTACATGTTTATTTTAGCCTTCCACAGACAAAGATGCAGTTGCAGTGCAGCCCGAAAGGTGAGCACCTCGATTGCATAATTCTGTAATTAATCATTTAAATTAGATAACGTCTATACCCGATATCTGTGAATATATGTGAACCAAAAGCGTCTTCTAACTTCCTGTGTAATCAACCGAACTACGTCTAATTAGGTTCTCTGATCGTTCTAGTGTTGAAGATAGGACAACTTTGTCAAGCGAGAATGCACAGTCAGATGAACCTAAAGAATCTATAGAAAATGATGGTGGAACAAAAATCGAAGATGAAACAGTAGAAAATACCGTAGAAGAGAATGTCGAAAAGAACGAAGAAAAATCCGGCGACCAAGAGAAAGAAGAATAGGTTCGAAGTAAGCCCATATGATAGTGGGACATTTTATATTTTCTTTTCCCCTCGATTTTCCATTGACAAGGGTATTTTATAAAAGCTATATTTATCCTACTTCTAAGGCTGAGTGAAGGTACTGCCAAGATAATATTTCTGCCTCGCAGAGATTCTATTGAACGAACAGTATAAATGAAGTATAAGCTATAATTTTATAGGAACGTTTTATATTTTGCAATCGAGCATGTTTTCACCATCAAATTTTATCGATAGGTCTGTCTATAGATGATAATTACTTCTCGCCGCTTCCCCGTTATCAGTAGATGATACAAATTTTTTAATTTCTTATGTCGACATTTTACATTGTTTGTACTGTATTTTTAATTCTTAAACAGAGCTCTAACAACGCGCTAGGGGTAATAAATTTTTCAGTATTGAGAAAATATATAATTTCTCGTCCCGCTACTCGCTGAAACAGTTACGATCAATTTTATAGTCGTATCATGATCTGGCGTTTAATTTGTATTCTCGTCCAAACGTTTTCCATTTTTACTACGGAGTGACTTCCATTTTTAGAAATTTTTGACAAAAGATATCGACTCGATTCAGCGTTTGTCTTTATACAAGATTTTTAAGAGCATAGTTTCGCGTCGTGCAATTGTATATATATATAAGTTCGGACAGTACAACACTCAGTTTTGCATGAAATGCAATTCTTACAAAAGACGTGACAAAATTTTAGTTAGACTAGGTATCGATATCGCAATGACGTTTTATCCGTCGGGCGCGTCCTAAAATAATTATCGATATCACTTCCAACAAAGTTAGGATTAATTTAGGACAGATTTATCAGCTCCGCGTGGTACGTTCGACAAAATTGCGGATTAATTTCTTATATTTATAAACTAATTCGTACGCAGATAATTCCCGGATAAAGGACTAAGGATAGAGTAACGTTAGCAATAGCCGGTTTACATTTCTCATGCTGAAAACATTTACTTACAGGATAAAAATTAGTAAAATACAAGGAATTCTTAAACCCTTTCATCAAAGGCCTATTGTTTCTATTTAGAACAAAAACAAATTCATATCGTAAATATCTTACTATGCAACTCGTTCGAACAGCTTGACATAGTTTCTTTTACAAATATACTCACTTACCGACCAAATAATAGACGGGTATCAATCACGAACAAATTCGAGCTTTACGCAAGTGTTATGAACCATGTTGCTTTGTTACGAGCCGAGGAAAATGAATGTATACATTATTAGAAGTTCATAACGCTATATTTATGCACGAGATGATAAGCCTGACTAATTTTAATACACCCATCGTACTGTGGCTTTTGATTAGAAAAATATTTGCAATCGTTAGGAATCAGACTAGGAGAATAGAAATAAAAAGAGCTTTAAATGGCACGCATAAGAATTGATATAATACAAGATCGTTCCTTTACCAGTGAATTCAAAGGCAGCATCGCTTTTCATATTTTCAATATACGCACACATCAGCTTTGGGTTTGTTCCCCATTAGTGAAAATGTGATTGACGGGTCGAAGTATCACAGTTGTTGTACCTTCGAGTCGACTGGTCAAAGGATCAAACTATATGTCCACCTCGTTCTTATTAGAGAATGGTATGTTCGTGAGTAATAGGTGTTGGACATGAGCATCACACGAGTTAATAAATTTTAACATTATATATTCGAAATATTATATTTACGAGAACAATATTCATTATATACATGATACATATATGAATCATGCCGATCACTGTTACACGCATATAAAAATTTACTAATAAATATCATGATACAAGTTTAAGGATCTGCCTAAATGATTCTGTACATACAATTCTTTTCAAGCATTATCTGTAATTTTCTTCTTCCAAGTATTATCTGTAAAACATCGTGAATAATTTAGATAACGTGTATGTCATTATTAATACTCGAGTTTACAGGTGACATCGATTCGAATCTGAGCGTGGTACGGATGTCTTTCGGTAAGTAAATTAATCTCGTCCGACAGAAATTAATTCAATATCTGAGAATACACTTGTCAATTTTATATATAATTTTTATGTACAAATACTTGTTTAACAATGACTTATAACGTATAACAATCGTGTATTCCTCGTACTATCGGTACAATTATTGATATACTGACTGTTCGGTTTTCGCATTAACGATAAGTAAAAGACTAGCATTAATATTAACGAATGTAAAAATAAAACGTCCAAAGTTTTCAATACTTCCGGTATCAGTTAAGAAGTACATTTTTAAATGTGTATAAACTCTGTCTAAATCGTCAGTATATCCAGGCCTAACAAACTCTCCGTTTAAAAATACTTTTCTTACTTCCCTAATGGTGTTATCGTCGGTTGAAAATATGATTAGGAAATAAATTGTGAGAATTATGCAACCGTTCAGAACAGAAAATCTTCAAATATCTTTTCCTTGTACGTTCGCAGTCTCCCCTACGACGAAACGAGAACAGCCTGAAAACAATAATCGTGAACGTGTTTTTCATGCAATCTATGTCATCATCTATAAAATAATTATGTACTATAAACTTTAATACTCAATGAAACCACAGTAAGATGCAAATTGACAAGAAATTGACGTTACGTATTAATTCTGTTGGTTTTAAGAGAAATAAAGCTCTACTCGTATTCATTGACATAACAAAAAGAAAAGAATCAAAATGACATTCATGAAGTTCTATTTATTTTCGATTCGCTCGTGTTAGGTAATTAGTACTTGCTGTGAAATTTTATTCATATATTCCAATGATACATAATGTACAATACTTTCACTAATATAAATTCACTGTGAATGCAAATACTATTAATATATCGAAAATTACTCTGACGTAACTTACAGTGTAACAAGTGTACAAATATCGTTCGTAATAACAGACATCTGTGTACACTCAAAGGACATAATATAATGCACATATGGTTCTTAAAATCACAGATCTAGATACTGTAATGCAGCTTTATTTATAGGCACAGTGATTTCTTCTCCGAGGATATCATAGGTACACTTGAAATTTTGTCTGTTCAATTGTAATCGAGAAACAAAAACAATACAAAGACCAAGAAGATAAAAAACTAATAATAACGAACACGCTTATGCGCAAACCGAAGAAAAGCTGCATAATCAATTCTAGATATCATTCAACAGTCACACGGAAAGTTCTGATTAATACAAGTGATAATAAGCTTAGTAAATTTCCATTTCTGAAACATCGTTTACATGTTGCAAATTAGTGGGCCTCACAAATTCTTTCATATCACGAGTGTTCATGAGAGTCGATGAACATTAACAACATCGTAATAACACTGTTTCGATATATCTGGTTAGAAATATTTAATCATGATGGACAGTATGCTAACGTTTTGTACTTATTCACGCATCATTACTATGCATCGAAATAGATAACACGGATGTACTTCCGATTGCTTAGAAAAAAAAAAAATAAAAATGCAGTGACCGGGTAGTATTGAAACACAGTTTTGATACTAAGTATAACGCCCCGTTACGCAGCTAAATATTAAATGTATTCATCCGTCACATTGTAATTTCTGATTACAATACGAACTCTGCACACGACACTATTTATATACAAAACTAAAGGATAAGATAAGATTCGTCATTAGATTTCGTTCGATAAGTTTAGAAATAAATAACATTAGTGAAGTACATTTTGCGATACTCGGCATGCAGTTAAGAACGAAATAATTTTCTTACTTATCGAACGTATCGACCGAACAAAAGAAAGAAAAAACTTATCTTAATATAATTGCACCTGTAGAAGGAGTGCTGAATTATGCAAATTATATTTCCATCTATCGAATAAAAATTGTGCTTTATCACCCAGATAGTGAAATATTTCGTTACAATTATGCGAGAGTGCTAGGAATCATTGGAGTGTACAATTATGAAAAATTTTTCAGTACGACAATTCGGTATTCCTACTTTTATACGTTTTACAAAATACGTTTTATGCAACAGAAAAAAGGGAATCTGGAAAGAACTCATATGGCTTGATCAATGTTATATAAGATATACGTCTGCTGACGCATTCCGCCCTTTATTGACGCACACGTTACCGTGAATTCGTAATTTACGATGTACACAGCAAAGAATAAAAAAAAGAATCATAATTGGCGTATTATGCGAGGAAGATGAGTCAATGAGCAAACGATTGATTCATCTTTAAATAGAATAAAACGTATTTACTTACAGTCTCATATTATTTGGAGAAAATCAATCTACTGAAGGTCCAGACAGATTTTAAACATTTTTCTACGTGAGGTAATAAAATAGATACATATTTACATTCGTCAGAACTTTGAAACGTAATCGAAAAATATTTTATTCGAAATGTGTCGAGAACTTAACAAGAGAATGCAAATTGAAAAGCATATATGAACAGCATTCTTAACGTGGCAATCTTTAAGATATATGCTTATGCAGAAAGAGAGAGAGAAAAGATTTTTAAGACAAAAAACAATAAATGCTTTTATAAAACTATAAGTAACGTCATAGTACAGTATTGCCAAAGCTATTGGACATTTGTAAATACACGTATAATAAGTACTTTTATATGTTCCATTTATGCTACCTATTTCTTTTTACACTAAATCTAGTATTTCCCCTTAAGCGTGTACTTTTCACCTATAATAATTATATAATTTAAAAAACAACAGGTATCAATACTGCAGTAAAACTATGTCCCTATTAAGTTCTCTTATTATTAAAATGTAATTAAATATTATGCGAGACTGTCGTGTTACTTGTTATGCAAGCAACTTATGAAAAATGAATATAATTCCAGCAATATTAAAAATTATGTATTACATTAAGTTGTATTCAGTGAATTCTTGCATATTGGATATATGTACAAGTACTCGATATTAATGAAAAATGGTATTTGAAAACAGAACATTTGTTTGTTCACTGTTATGAATTCCATGCGTGATAAAAGATGTTAATGAATGGTTAAGTTAAGTAACTAATAACAATGTTTAAGTTATGTTTGCGTACACTAGGTCAGATGACAACTTACAAACAGTAGCATTGGCAATACTATAAACAGGATGTCACTCTTTCATTTTCGTACAATCAATTGTATTATGCTTTATAGTTAAAATCAACGTGTCACCTTCTGTGACTGATTTTCTATTCGTTCATATGACTATTTTAAATAATAGCTTATGATATAATAAGCTGAGAAAATTTAATCCGTACCAAAGTATTTCTGTCCGAAATGATTTGGGGCAACGCTATGAATCTCTGATGTCAAAATCTTCATCTGTAAAACGAAATGCAATTTCATTGCAAACATAAACGCTTCAGCGATCTCTAAGTAAACTTTTCAATCAAAAGTCACTATAATACATAATAAAAAATAATTTGCTAATGCATAATTTGAGACCACTTATACATGAAAGTTGTCTATAAGTAAGTCTTGTAATACTGAACGAGTTACCATCGCATTTACATTTAAATCATGCAGAGGAGCGTACGTACCTTCGGGAAGGCAGTGACTAGAGTCTTGGCTGCGATTGGCGTACAAAATAAATTTGACAAAATGATATTCTCTTCGAGCACGTTATGTTCTTTCAAGACGGCAATTGCCTTTATCACAGTATTCCCAGTACCTTTCATTTAAACGCAACATCAATTTTACAATATCAAAGCATACGGAGATGCACGCATCGAAACTGATACTCACTCATTATAGGATACATTAATAAGACTTTTCTTTCTGATATATCATCTGGAAATTTGGCATAAACTACTTTGGCCTCGTGGGTATCGGCATCGCTTTCAACTAATATTTTCCCAATTCTTATACTACGACAACAGTCTCTTAAACCCTAAAGAGATCGACATGAAAAATTGATACGATTGTACATTCGAATGGAAAGTACAAAATCCTACCTGTTCCATGGCCTCTCCACTTCTCACTATGGACACACCACAATTTCCCTTTTGGTATTTCAAACCATTGTACGTGGCACCGGTCGGTGTAGTTATTACACATTTAGAAAAAGGTAATTGATTCAAACTCTCCTCTATCACTAGCCTTATCTACAAAAAAGGTGATTTTCAATTCTGAAAAAGGTCTGTCCAGGCAAGGACAGGAAAAAATAATGACCTATATTGGACTCTAGAACGAAAATAATCTATGAATATTACGAAGTTCTGCGAAGTTCTGAATATTCATTGAAACATATGTTCTGGTCACCACGTGTGCTTAGAAATCACGAGAGTCTCGAGGTGATGAAAATTCCTTAGAAAACGCATGACACCGCGTCAGAGATGATATAATTGAATAAAAAAACAACACTCACCAAACGATCGGCGTAAAACTTGAAATCGCTCCTCGTGGTGTTCCTATAAACGGAGATTTAGATTCGTGTTCATTAATGTAATTGATCGCAAACTAACGATAAGATTTACCGGTGACCGGCGTGTTTGCTGGGTGAACGTATATATACTTGGATACGAGAGGACCGGAGTTCTGACTTACTTGTCCCGCAATATAGTTTGCAATTCTTTCACTTGATTGTTACACGGGAGGATCTTCAAGTTCGCCCCATAAACTTCATTGACATCGTTACTCTCGTTCAGTTTCTTCGGGGTCGACGTTACCTCGGTGCTACCCATCTCTGATTTTCTGCACGCATGCACTTCTTGCCTGAATCTGTACGTTGATTAAAATGATGCACACTTTCCTATCGTCCGTTAAATACATACATGTTCACGTACACATGGACGTAGAAATGCGCAGAAGTTACCACTTGCCAGACAAAATTGTTAACTACTAGACAGGCGATCGCGGAATTTGTGGAAGAATTGTCACAGTTAATTATCGTGTAATTAAACATCAGGAGGATAATATAATTGATTTTATCGATGTTCGATGAAGCTACTATATCGAGAAAAGTGACTGGTAGTTTTGAAAGATTATAACTAAAAATACCAAAATTTCCGTTCGATCCACATGCACAGCTGGTTCCTTTCGATCTCGGCTCCTCCGGCGCTCGTTTAGTGGGAATTGGTGGAAATTGATCGCACGGCAGAGCGGCGAATTCGTCAATATTTAAGTAGTCGAACAAGTTTTGTAACGAGTATACGGAATGTTAACGATTTGATCAGATCATTTAGGATTCAATAGGTCTCATCTGTTTCAGAGATTTTCAACACGAGGAATGAATTCGAGACGTAAATATGGTAAATGAAAGTGATTTAAAAACCACAAGAAAATCAATGCTATATCTGTACAAACTTAGATTTTATGAATTATACATGTACAGATTCATTTCAGTATAAAAATTTTATGTTTCATATATCACTTATTAGTTCAATACACATCTTGTTATTACCTCTAAATTTTATAATTCTTGTAGTAGCTTTAGGTTAACTATCTTGATATCATATTTAATAAAATAGCATGATAAAGAAAATGATGGGCCTCCATGAAATTCATTTTATTTTTCTAATTAGGTGAAGGAGGAGAAGCCTCACATTCTGAGGGTTCACATTTTGTACATAGTGGTCGTTCGAGAGGTAGAGGCCAGAGACATCCACCTGGGTTAAAAGGCAGAGAAATAGGACTCTATTACAAAGGCAAAGCACAAGCCAAGAACAAGGAAATGGAAACTGATGTTATTAAATTGTCCCCAAATATTCAAAGGAGAATAGAAACTGTATTAGAAAATTCTAAAGGATACTATAATAAACTGTACAGAAGTGCATCTGCCCAAGATACAGATGATTTACTGGAGAATAAATATGTACACATTCACGATTCCCAGTTTAAGAGAAAGTTCATTAACATAATATCTGGCAGCATACAAGACAATCTGGCAAAGATGTTGTTAGCTAAATCAAGATTAGAAAGGAATCCTGAGTTAGATACCAAATTCTTAAATGAATATAAGCAAAAGCAGTCTTATACAGAATATGAGAACATGCTTAAATTTCGAAAGAAGTTGCCATGCTATCAGAAAAGATCTGAGATACTGGAGTTAATTAGGGAAAATCAAGTTGTGGTAATAAGTGGAGAGACTGGTAAGTTACATTCATCGAAAGCTTTGTATGAAATTCAATTTCATGAACGGGCTACTAGATGAACAGATATATTTTAGGTTGTGGAAAGACGACGCAGATACCTCAGTTCATATTGGATGACCAACTAGAACAAGGCAATGGTAGCGTGACACGGATTATTTGCACTCAACCCAGGAGGATATCGGCTATGTCGGTTGCCGAGAGAGTTGCCGATGAAAGAGCAGAGAGGCTTGGTAAATCAGTTGGTTACCAAATCCGACTTGAAAAGTACGTGATTTGGTTATTTTCATTTGTCTGGAAGGAGCATCATATGTTTCGTTTTCATGCACGCGTAGGGTATTT
Organism: Ceratina calcarata; assembly: GCF_001652005.2. NCBI lineage: Eukaryota > Metazoa > Arthropoda > Insecta > Hymenoptera > Apidae > Ceratina > Ceratina calcarata. The sequence goes on along the minus strand of NW_017133727.1, from coordinate 889,774 downwards.
CCAAGGGATAGAGGAAGTATATTATTTTGTACTACTGGAATGTTGCTGCAATTTATACAAAATGATCCAGCTTTAAAAGAATTTTCTCATATCGTATTAGACGAAATACACGAAAGGTCTACGGAGAGTGACTTCATCCTTGCGTTATTGAAACTCATTATCCCTAAGGTATCCGCGATTTCATTAATATCATATGTAACGCTGAAATTTGTTATGGGAACTAAATCAATTTCCAGCGCCCAGATTTGAAAGTGCTGTTAATGAGCGCAACGCTTAATTCTGAAAGATTCTCGAAATATTACGACAATTGCCCGATGATTCACATTCCGGGTTTCACGTTCCCGGTAGAAGAATTTTATTTAGAAGACATTTTAATGTTCACGCAGTAAGTACATTTATGAGACACGTCTAAATGTAGGAAAAAGATTGGAGAAAAGATTGTTTTGCATTACAGATTCAAATTTCCGCCGTCAGCTCCGCTGCCTCAAGATTACAAGAAACATATTAAAAGGTTCAAGGAATTGCAACATGCACGGGGCGAATTTCACGACATATTGGATCCTTATATACGGGAACTAATAGCCGAGGCAAATATTAATATTGTATTACTGCGCATTATAATTTTATTTGTTACTAACTCCTTGTTCTAAATCCTTACAGAAGAAATTTTCAAGGGAAGTGATCGATCAGTTGCGGAATCCAAACAGCGAGAAGATGTCTCTCGAACTTATAGAACAATTAATTATGTATATATGTAAAACGAAAGATGCGGGAGCTATTTTAGTTTTTCTTCCTGGCATGATGGACATAATAAAATTACGTAGAATAATGATGGAGAGCGGACGGTACCCACAAAGTAAATGTCTTTTACGCGATTTTTATCAGTATTCTAATTGCACAGTTTAAATTGTTTTATTTGTAGGTCGATACATTATATATCCTCTTCACTCCCGAATGCCAAGCGTCGAACAAAAGCTTATATTTCAGGAACCACCTAATGGTGTTCGTAAAATAATAATCGCCACTTCTATAGCTGAGACCTCTATAACTATCGAGGATGTAGTATACGTCGTTGATTGCGGGAAAACTAAGTTTAGTAAATTCGATGTCGAGAAAAACATTCAAACTTTGGAACCCGAATGGGTAACGGCAGCTAATGCTAAACAGCGAAGAGGCAGAGCTGGCAGGTAAGAAACTCGATATAAATTATTGAACCAATTAATTTATTATTTAAGATATTGATTTCCATATTATTTATTTAGAGTGAAGCCTGGTATTTGTTACCATTTGTACTCGAAAGCTAGAGAAATGACCCTGGATCAGTATCCATTGCCCGAAATGCTAAGAACACGTTTAGAGGAAGTTATATTAAAAATAAAAATTCTGCAATTAGGAAATGCGACAGCTTTCTTAGCCAGCGTTATGGATCCTCCAGATTTGAAAACCATCGATTTATCTTTAGAATTGCTCAGAACTCTTAACGCGTTGAACAATGAGGAACACTTGACTCCTTTGGGATATCATTTAGCACAATTACCTTTGGATCCGAGAACAGGAAAGATGTTGATATGGGCATCGCTGTTTTCTTGCGTAGCACCAATCTTCGCGATCGCAGCTAGTCTCAGTTTTAAAGACGCGTTTTACTGCCCGCTGGGAAAAGAGGATCAAGCGAGGGAAAAGAAACTCGAGCTTAGTATGGGCCAATACAGCGATCACGTTGCATTGGCCGAGGCAGTAACGAGATTCGAGGCTGCATATAAAAGAGGATACGCAGGCTCGTTTTGTTCAGAGTATTTCCTCTCGTTTAACACGCTTAAACTTCTTTCCGAAATGAAGGGTCAATTTGCCCAGCATTTGTGCGAAATGAAATTCTTAGAAACGGACAATCCGAACGCCAGCAACGCTAATAGGAATTCCAGGAATATGACACTTGTAAAAGCGATAGTATGTGCTGGATTATATCCTAACATTGCTAGTGTACGGTAAGTAAATCAGTAGAGAACGGGACTGTAGCACATACAGCATAAGTATGAACACGCGGTACTTTCTTCAGGAGGATAACAAAAAACGGAACGCAGGCGTGGACGCCAGAAGACGGTAAAGTGTGTATACATCCGTCAAGTGTAAACGATAAAATTAAGTGTCCTAGTCCATTTTTAACCTATTTTACGAAGCAGAAATCGACAGCAATATATTTACACGATACTACATGCGTTACCTCACCAATTCTATTATTCGCTGCTCCGAAGCTGTCTATAAGTACGTAATCTAATGTGAATTTTTACATGTCCACTTGAAATACGTTCATGTTTCGAATTTTTTCAGCAAAGGAAAAAGCACGCTTTTTCATCAGCTTGTCAAATTTTCAGAAGTTCATTTGTGAGCTGCAAAGTGCGCAACTTATTCAGGTATGAGATCTTGAAACAGCTGCTTCATATTTAAAGAATATTCTATTTTATGAGGAGGAATATTCTATTTTTTTAGGAGCTGCAAGAGCAGTTTAATAATTTATTAGAGTACAAAATAACGCATCCAGGAACAGTGGCCTGGAATAGCGTCGAAGGAGATTTAATAAAGTAAGTTTTGCCAATAGTCCTTTTACATTATTATCTGAGGGACACTAATGTTACTTCGATTACAGCATATTTATAGATCTAATTTGCCAAAAAGATGAGGATATGGGATTTACCGGTTCCGATATGCAGAGATATCATTAAATACGGTTTAATACAATTTTATATATTATAATATCCTATGATTACATCGATTTCAAGTTTCCATCGGGCTGGCTCGTAATTTACATTTGTCACGCCCCTTTTGAACATCTCCACGAAAAAATATTGTCTGAAGTAATTAAATAACGAATACTATAGATATGTTGTACTTCTAATAAATTAAAGTGTTACATTTGTAATACGTCTAGAAAATAAAAATTTTGAGGATAACGCCGAAGAGTTTTACTGGAATCCGAGAGATGCCATTATTCATGAATACTTCAGAATGCATTTTTCCATTCACGCCTATGTGTGCAGCATATCATCCTCCTCTTGCATAAAAAATCCGCAGTCCACAAATGACCGAACGAGACAGGAGCGTCTAAAAACGTGAACATCTCGTAATCAGACGAGTGTTTATTAATGGCTACCGGTCACGATCCTAACGAAAGCAGGAAGCATCGGGGATCGACAAAAGATCCTGATTTTTGTGCGTACACGTCTCGGTCCCCTCGCCCTCGGCTCAGTGGTCGTGCATTCGCTGATCGCCGGTAAAAATGAGCGCGGGGTCTGGCACGAGCTGATAGCCACCGCGGAGAGAAGTAAATAGGGGGAAGAGAAAGAGAACGAGCGAGAGAGAGGGAGGTCGGATGGGGTTAGGGAGGGACGTTCCCGACAATACACGAGCGCGAGGCGAGTAGCGTACGATTCAGTCCGTAACCGACCGCCGCGAGTGTTGCGTCGCGAACCTATGGTCGAACTTCTACATTAGCACGAGACTGCGATACCGCGACTAGTCAGTCCGGGTGCCAAGTGCGCGTGATACAACAACGTACGCGTGATCCCTTATCGCGATCGTGTCCAAGACTTCTCGATTCCGTCATTTGATACACTAAATACGGACGAAATATCGGTGTCGCGTGTTGAAAACGGAGAAAGAGAGAAAGAGCGGGTCAGTGAACGACCGTGCGAAGGTACGAAGAGAGAAATAAAGAGAAAAATAAAAGAGGGCCGGAGAGGGATTTTCGTCGCGACGTATACATACACGTGCGAAGAGAGAAGTGCAACGCGCGCGTGCGCATACATGCACAGAGACAGGAGGAGAGGCGAGAGAGAGAGAGAGAGAGAGAGAGAGAGAGAGAGAGAGAGAGAGACAACGACGACGACACGGCGCAGGAAGAGGCAAAAGGGAGTCAGTGACACCGGGAGGGTCGGGTGTTCCTCGTGCAAAACCGCCACCGGAATATATGTCGTGAGTGCGCGGCCGAAGATCCGCGGATAGAGACCGGCGATAGTGCGTGCGCGGGGCTCAGGCGAAGAGGGAAAAAAAAGCGAAGACTCCCGGTGAAAAGCAATGCGGGTTCATTGACTGCGTGCCGCGCAATGGCCGCATGTTCGTGGCCGATGCACAGTGCATGTGTGACAGGAGCTACGAGGAGGACGACGCCGAGGACGACTGGCCCGGAGATACCGGCTACGAGGCTCGAGACCTACTGAAGCTTTTCTCTCTCTCCGGGTTCTCCGCGATCGAGGACGCACACCCCGATCGAGAGTCCTGATAACGACGAGGAACAACCGGAATCTTTCGTGCTTTTTACGTGAGTACCTCTCGACTTTATAATACCGCATTCTAAAGCTCTGTTTCCCTTCTCTTTTTATTCCCAAACCCATAAAATCAGAGGGCTAGCCTCCCGCTGATCTCGATAGACACGTCCGAAACTACGTCGAGACGGCGTCTCGAATATCTCCGAAATTCTCGGAAGCGTTTGATAGTTATCGCGATGCTTTTACACGCTACTTTAAAAGAACCCTCGATATCGACCTAATTCTTTTCCGGTTTCGTCGTATCGTAAGATAGCTCCGGTGCAAACGCGTTTTGGATGTATCAAGGGCGTAGGGTCATTCACTGCAATCGCTGTTTTCTCGTACATACTTTATCACACGTAAAGAAAAGTGTTATGTACTTATCTTCACAAATATCCCATAAGTGCGTAACATCTACTATGTTCTTTCATTCTTCTATAAGACTAATACCGTAACACAGTTGTTCGTCGTAACATTCGGGAGGTCGAAAGCACAAACACGCTCGGGGGAATTGACCTACGCAAGAAAGTCACGTAGCATATTTTACAGGATGATGAACGCCAGATATTTTCTCATTAAAAATTGGCTGTTTCACGTTCGAGGACGAACGAGCGAAGGACGCGTATGTACGTCGTATTTGTAATGACCTTATCAACAATACGCTGACCTTATCAACAATTATAAAATATCGCATATTCGTAATAGTATTTAATTAACCGGGTTTCTCACCGCGGTTAATCTTTTATTCCTATGCATATCTCAAGCACTTCGGAAATTGAAGAAGCGCGTTCGACTTAATTAAAACCACCCATCTAATTTTTTCAGTTCTGGGTAGGAAATTCCTTTTACCGCTTTGTTCGTTAAGTTCACGAACCTTTCTAATTTAATCTAATCAACGAATGGCAGACTTTGCCACGAGTATGAGTTGACGTCTTATCTTTCTTGTTCTTTCTATACCCTCATTACACTCATATCTTCAAATTCGAACTATTTAAGCTTGAAATAAGACCGGCAACTGAAAGAGATTGCGATAGCTTAAATATAGACTATGTGAGATATCGGGATTCGCGTTAATTCAATGAGAAGTATATTAATTCGTGGAATCGATACAAGGGATGCTGATCGTTGAGGATTATGACGCGTGTTTTTGGTAGTTATTTCAATTAGGCTCACGTCTGATTTTCGTTGCCTGAAAACACCGATTAGGTCGGACGGTTGTAGCGTTGAAAGGAACAACTGCGCTTTGGAACATATCCAACCGGTTGACTTGTGTATTCTAATCAAGTAAATCAGGATAAATACGTGTTTTCGTTCGCGCGATTCCCGTGATCAATTAGTACCGTACGAACGGATCAAGTCGATCACTTTTCTCCAAGGAAAGTCGTTTTAAGGCGAGACAATAAGCGTGTGTTTTAATGAGTAGTTCGATCATCGAATAGGCGACGGTTATTGAGATTCGGAATGATAATCTCACTCGTAGTCATCGACCGGTCATGTTCATTGATCTCGCCGTTTGATGAACCGAGATCATTGCACCCGTGACATGGAACGTACTATTCGCGATGAGATAATTGTTCTTAATCATCGTGTATGCTCTCATTGATGGCACTCGTCGCTAAATATATCTTCTTCAAAATTTCGACGACACCGCGTCGACTCTAAGTAGTGATAAAAAGGAAAACTGTTTTCTTAACGAGTACTAATGCTGGAGTAGATGGTCATGAGTCGCCTCACTAATTCTTGAAAGTATCCGTTCCAAGCTAAACTCGAATCTTATCTATGATTCGCATCATGCGTATGAGAGAACGAAATATACAAGTAATTTTTTCAAATTCAGGTAACAACTGCCTTAGTTAGTTAATTCGTGTGAAGTTTGGCGCGCGAGGCCGTAAAACGAAAGCGATGTCAGTTGAAGCATTTGAAAACTGTGCGAGTCCGACTCGTTTAATTAGCTGTCTGTATGAAATTCAAAGCTCATCCGCGAGGCGTCTTCTCGCGCGGCGAGCCACTCATCTGTGACTAATGCTTAACAGTTGGTGGGTGAAAATTGGCGCGATGTAAATATGGGACGAGCGTCCCCGCGTTCCGCGCGCGTCCGCTCGATTTACCTCGTCAGTTTCGAACCGTGCGACAACCTGATCCCTGCCGTATTCGTCTTTCCTTACGAACGCGTAAACAGCTGACAAATCTCGACGATAAATAACCGGGCCGGTGGCTAGGCCGGAGTGTACGCGTAATGGCGGCGATTCGGATTATGCCAGGAATTCGGAAGTCGATTGAGCGACGTGGGGCAGAAATAGGTAAACCGTAAGTATTACACGTATCTTCGCAAACGTTAATACTAAATGTTTGGCAAGCGAATGATGTCTCGCATCATCATTGATGATGAGAACTTGATAGGATCTGTTCGAGGAACTGAGGAATCTGTCGTTTGTCGATTTCGTCGCACCTCGCATTTCGCATTTTCAGAATTCTCGTTTGTCGTCGCTACCGCTCGGAACCTGTAATCGTCGCGTTGTGGGAAATGTTGGTAGGATTTTTTTTATTTACGTTCCGCGGGGCTTGTTTGGAATACCTACGGACTACAATAGGTCGTTTCGGCGTCGCGGTGCAACGGTGAATCACGCTTTTCGGAACAATAACGCGTACATTTTCCTCGTTCTGTAAATCAACTATGTCTCACCGCGATAAGACCTTTCTCTCTTAAAAACGGTACTGCATTATTAGGGTTCCTATTTTTGCATTAAAATCACGTTGACTGTATTTTAAATTATTGACACTTGATACTAGAATGACTGACTTATTTTATATATGTATACGTGCTCCCATTTGACGGATTTAGTATTTGCAATGTTCACATTATATATGTAAAATTAATGAAGGTATTCACCTTGTTTTATTCCAGCTTTCATCAGTGATTCTACCAAAGAGGGAGAAGACGTGTCGCGCGTTATTTCTAACAAAGTAGACCGTCACGTCGTCATCTCGATTGGTCCGTTTTAAACTTTACCCGGACTTAATGCTTGCTCGCGGGTGCCTCGACGGTAAATTGTCTCAGTGTCGCGGGTACAGCTGGCGAACATGTTCGTTTGGTGACGGGCAAGCAAATCGCGGAGGTGAATCGTCGCCGTCGGTGATCGAGTCGGACGTGTCGCGGTGGCGGGACTTGGGTGAGGATATTCCGTCGCGTTTGACGTCGTGGTGCGTTGTACAGCCCGTGGTTCGGCAGTGAGATAAAGATAAGACGGAGAGGCGGGCAGCTATAACCGGCAACCACACGGTGGACATGATTATTTCAAAGGATCTGTTCCTCTTTGGCGACCAAGATTACCTGCGCCTTCCCAGCAACGAGAAGCGCCAGCAACGGGCAATGGGCCGACCGATCATCAATGCTCCCAGGTAATTACCTTCACTTGTTCCTCTTTTAACATTGAACCTATCATACGCCTTGGGAAAGGGATTCTCGACCTGATTTTTATTGTGTCGGTCTCCCCTTTGGGGCATGACGTGAAAATATTGGGTTAACTAAATAATTGCGGAGTTTGTCGATTTCTTATCTAAAATCCGCAATCATTTAGTTGCCAACCCAATAGTAATAAATCTATGCATCGTTTTTTCAGTTCTCGATCGACTTTAAAGCTAGGCTCAATGTTCAAATATACGTTTACTATTTTTCTACCAAACTGAGGTACCACTAAATTGCATTAGAATGTAAAAATACGATACATTCTGTACACGAACTGTTGGTAGGTCGAGTGGTTAACAACTATAGTGGGAGATTACTTGCCACGTTTTTCTTTCAAATAAATTCCGTTCTCTGTGAATGGACAGTACATGTTACGAAACGATAGTACATCGATTAGATTTTGTACAAGTTAAAGAAAATCGAAATCGAAGTTCTGAGAATTTAAAGTAAGAAACATCGGCGTTCCCCGTAATCGTTAACATGTCACGTACCAAAGGAAACGTCATTATCATATTTGTGGAATTCTAATTTTAAACTTGCGAATCTTACAAACCTTGTTCGGTCTTCTTTCAATTTTTGCATCAATCCCAAGTTTCCAATTACGGAATGCAGCTGATGACTTAGCACACAAAGAGTGAACAAGAAAAAATAGTAACAATCTTTTGTCTCCTGGTACATTTGTTATCGTACTGATACAGTCGATGATTTCTTTCGAAAGAAGCTCGAGCAGACGCGTTCGCCCCTTATCTATTCGTGTCGTAAAAAAATATATCATTGAATACGTCGGCGAATCTTGACGGCGATGTGCAATAAAATTCGGCGAGAATTCATAAACTATCTCGTGTCGTCCTGTCGCCATCGATATTTCACGAGTTTTTGATCATGCTACATAATAACATAATACATAATATCTGTGTAAAATCAATTTAAATTTTATCATCTAAATAAACCAGGAACTGTGATTATAGAATATTTAAATTAAGACAGATAAATTCATTTCTTCCGCTTTGATCAGTTCTCCCATTTTTCTATCATTCAATTTTCTTATCTACGATTCCCCTCGTTCTTTGTCTTTCCATTCGACAAAATTTATTTATAACGAACGCGGTTGTTTGTCGTCGCCCGATTTTAACGAGCGTCGACACATCGCGCTCGTTGTTTGTGCACGTGTTTGTTTTCATCGCTCCTTTTGTTCCCTCCGCGCCGTTCGATCAACACTTTCGTTTTAATAACGCCTAAACCTTTATTTGCATACGCGGTTCACTTTTGGTTGGTATACAGAATTTCGAGCAGAGTCTACAGTTCTAGTCTGCTGGGAAATTGCAGTGAGGAATGGAACAGAATGTTGTGTTTATTAATAGACTTGATCATTGTATTAACGTATGCTTTGTAACGCGAGTAGATATGGAATGTGGAGAAAACCGTATTTTTAAGCACTTTTGGCGAGATGACACTTAAGATTTTCATTATACATTCGGAACGTTATAATTCGGTGTTAGGTGAGATTAGGTCTTGATTCAAGAGCTTCACGCAGGGATTCTGTAGGTTTTAGGGATTGTACGATTGTCCGTGGGGATTCCGGAATTCTTATAGTGATTCGGCTTTCGAGGGTTCGCCGTGTATCTTTCACAGGATTTCCATAGGAATGATGTCATTTCCTTAGACGTTTCAGAATTCAAATATACTATTTTATCTTTGTAATCTAACATAGATCTTTATAAAGATTTGGAAATTTTTCGAGATTTCGTAACTTCGAAATAACTACCGTATTCAACAATCGGGTTATTCCGATTGATTTTTCTTTTTGTCGCAAAAGGGAAATCCGATATGGAACGCGAGTACCCTAATTACGAACTCTTCCTGTTGCGTTTACTCTTTTCAAGAGAAAAGAAAGTAGAATTCGGTGAAGCCGGATGCGCAGATCGCAGAGGTGATAATCCACACCGCGAAGAGAACCGCACCGAGGCTTTCTTCGCTTCTGTATCCGTATTTCGAAAGCGTTTCAACGTATCGATTACCCTTTCCTTCCTTTCGAAATCGAGCGCATTTACACGAGACTGGCAACGACGCACAATTCTTCTGTTCATTGCCGATTCTCAGGCATCGATCGTTCCACGAAACGTTATATCAGATATCGTATCGAACGTTACAATTACTGTACTTATATAAAACATTATTTCATCTAATATTTATTAATTGTATGATGCAAATGCTTTCCGATGTTTCTGGAATGTGACTCGAGAAAAAAACTGTCTCGTTAGTACGTAATCATGTCTTGAGAATGTGAAGAGGACCGCGATTAGTGGGCGATTATTTATCGGTGTCAACGCACGACGCGCTGATACCGAAAGACCGTCTTGTAAATAAAGGAGAAATAAAAAACAGCCTGTTCAAAAGCTTGTTATCACCCGGGTTCTTAGTCTTTGATTTTTCAACGAACGCGTTCGTAAATTATTGTTTCTTTCTGTATAAACGACGATTCTGTATAATGATAACTTTCTCTTTATCTCGAGTATTATCAGTCCCCTGGCTACCGACCAATCAGTACACTTCATGAAGAACGCTTGTTCACTTTCCTGTTCAATTATTTTTGTATCTGCCGAGCCTCAGATCAAAATACTGCTTCGCTGTGTACGACATTGGAGCCAGTTTCTTGTAATACAAGTTTCCTATTGAATTATGTTTGCATTTTTTAATTCTGAGCACTTGAAAATATTGTTTCTATGTGATTATTATGTAGAAAGTTAGTTCCGTTTCATTCATTTTCTCTATTAAATCACGTGCGCATTTCTAGAGTCTCAGTTTTCAAGAACATTAATTATTATACAGAATTGAAGTATCAAAGAGAGCACAGCTTTTATGATTTCAATCAAAATGATGAAAGGCGACGTTATCTCATCTGACTCGTTGCCAACTTCTAGTTTAGAAAATCGAATCGAAACCCAGAGCGTGTACGAAGTCCTTGTTAGCTTTTCTTCCTTCGGGACCGGTCCAGGCCCCGCGGCTGGCCGATAAGGAGAACGCGAGCGTGCGGCACACGCGTCTCTCGTATCACGCTCCCTTCCCATGAAAGAGTGGGTCAAGCATGGGAAACTGGAACGGTTTCATCTCGAGACAGAAGACTCGAGTTTTCTTCCGAGGAGAAACCAGCGATTTTTCTTTCGATCGACACTGGTTTCTGGGTTAGATGGAAATAATGTATATCTATACACACGGTATGCTTTATGCATAATAATGTATATTCTCGTGTAAAGACTTACTGGTTACTTACAGTGTCTCTCGTCCCTGTCAATTTATCCTCACGAGACCAGCCGAGGGAAATTTGAAATTTTCAACCACCTCTACTCTCCTTTGAGAGAAGACTTTCATTTCCAAATCATATTATACTCCTTTCGATCGAATCCCTGCGGTAAAAGTATATCAGAACAGTTATTATAAAAAGTCTGTATATTCTTTTGGGCCTTCTAAGGAAATAACTGTTTTAAACATTTTGATCAAATGATCTTTTAGAAGATTTCTACATATGACGTGTGAAATCGAAATATCAGATGAAACGGTTTCGTCGCGAGCGATAATGAGACTGTAAGGGTTTTGGGTGGTTATGTAACGCCATAAAGGCGAACTATATAAAGAAACGGCGTGTTATCTCAGCGAGTGCAACTGCAGAGCGTCGGGGATTCAAGTTCAATTCGGTACGGTGCAATGCACTTTGGCCGTGTTCTTTCGAGAGTGGATGGAATGATTCATTCGACGGAATTAGTCAGAGCCGCGAGATCGATCGTTGGAAACCGTGCTCGATTTCACGGCCCGTTTCGAAAACCGATCAGGCCTCGATCCACTCTTTCTTTCCTCCTCGAGCATTTGATCCACAGTTCTCAAACTACCATTTCAATCACGATGTACAAAATCTAAAAGCGAAGTAATAAGGTTTTCTTTATGATTCATAGTGATTCTGTTATTTATTACTATATTTGACGTTAAGTATTGGACGGGAGATGTAGAAAATTTAAAGGAAATTCTTATTTGGATTTCACTTGCTGGATCTGAATTATGAATTTTTACTTCACGAAGGCCTGCGGTCTGACGATAATACGGCCATTAAAATATCGTGAATAGGTTTAAGGAAGGAAAAATGAAAATGCATAAAGGGACAGTTGAATTATTCACACTGCGCAGTGTGGAATTCTTGTATGTAGTTGGAAAGGACGCGTTTCGCTGGCGTAGCAGCCGCGACCTCTCCATAAAAGTCTCTCGATAACTGGGTTTCTCGCAGGTACGGCACTGCGCGTTACTCCTCACAACGTTGCATTCAAAACATGATCTCCTTTCTTCGTCGCCTTCTCCCGAGCCCATCACCTTTCATGCTGCCCGTTTGCATAAACTCGAACGTGCAACTTTTATCGATATCTCCCGGACAGCTCCGCTTCAACCTTCCAATGATTAGATCAGTGTACCACTCGAGGTACTTCATCTTACGTGGATTCAAACTGTGTTCAGACGAATAAGCAGTAAACTTTTATATCGTGTGTAGAAATAATTGCGGTATTTAAAAACGGCAAGTGTACCAGTTAGGATGCATTTTACGTAGATTCAAAATGTGCTGAGATTTCTGCGAGGTGAATAAGCAATAAGCTTTTACATCGGGTGTAAAAATACTTGCGATATTTAGTGCAATTATTGAGTTTAGAAATCGCGAGTGAGGATTTATTTTGAAAATTATTCTTGGTTTCGAATAATATTGGAATTTTATGATTTGGACAGTCTGACAACGCGCTGAAATCTGAAAATGCGCTTAAGCGGTTCGTTTATTTCCGAGTTGTTTTGAAAATTGTTCATATTGATTCAACTCGTTATCTCGACGCCGCTAAATCACGCGGCGGCAATAAATGCGCTAGACCTTTTGAATATGTTATTCGCCGATGAAAAATTCTGAGGTATTCAAGTCTGGATACCTTGATAAACAAGTTTCAGGCACCGGCATACCAGGCCACTTATGTACACAATATTAGAAAATGATTGTAAACTATTTACATTCGGAACGACGTTACGGGAAATAACCCATTTGCGACCGCGACAAAGTTCTCTTATCGGCTCTGCAATTCCGTGTAAGAACATACTTTACGGCACAAGTCCGGGGAAATTGTTTTAATTAATGCAGTTTCCAATATTCGCTCGTGTAAGATATAACGCAGTTGACACCGTCTCTGACGAAACTTTCCAAATTCTTGTATACCTCGAGAAATCCAATTAAACGATAATAATCAGTCCGCAGATTTTGAGCCCTCTTGATGATATATCATTTTGATACGACGTACTATTTCAATTGTACGTAAATCGGATTTTTAAAACTGTTACCGTGAACGCGTTTCGTCTGAGTCTATCGATAACGATCGTGGAAGGAAAACGTGTTTTCCCCGATGGTATGGAAAAAACTATGCAGTGCGAGTATATTTTGCCTAGGTGGAAAAGTGGAACGAAAAAAGAGGCGGCGGGGCCCGGTATTCCGAGACGGTGAGATGAAATCGAGGACGGTGCACGCAGGCAACCGTGCCATTAAGTAGATTGAATATTACCCTATATTCGGTAGACGCAATCAATAGCCTAGAAAAATGCGCTATTCTCCTTCGCTGTCTACGAAGGCCTTGAATAGCCTATCAGCTTCGCGTCTAATTTAACGCGGAACGATGTCTCACGCGCTTGCATCGTGCTCCGTCTCCTCTGAGTGTGCTTTCAATTCGCAACGGAAAACTGATAAAAAAAACTTGATATCGCAGAAAATTGAAAATAAAAAATTGATCGGAAATAACATCTAAAAATTATTAATTGTCCTTGCGTCGAGATCGCGTTTAAATGAGCTCGTTTAATATGACGAAACAGGAAGGAACGTAAGAGAGAATGATCAGTGGAAGTCTGATATGAAAGGTTTGATGTAACTATTAAGGTGAACGCTCCGCGGTTCTTAGAATGTAATTCCAACGCAGGTTTCACTTGAAACCGAAGCTCAACCCTAAACAGCCACTCGATCCCTGCTTCTACGCTACTCCAAACACTCATTCATGGCAAACGCGTGAGAAGTTCATTCACATCCGACATTCCTCGAGTTCGTTCATCCCTGCTCTTTCGATGCTCGCAAGTTTTTCAACATCAATAGTTGAGAAATAATATTATCAAAATTTCTGACACGTTCTTTTATCTCCGATCCGCTTGTAATTCGACTGCAGATTTTTATACGAATTTTCAATATATATTGATATTTCTTTTCCCTTCCAAGAATGTTGATATGCAACTGTGTGTGTTATGATTCCTGCACATTCCGTATTTCTATTGATGCATCACATCTGCAATTTGATAATTGCACAGTATTTTATCTCTCGATAGATCATTTTCGCGTGATAACTTGATTTCTAAGCGTCGCCTGAATATGAATGCAAAGAGTCAGTCGTGTTCAACTGGTAATGGGAATAGTAATTGAATGATTTATTAACCATCGCTCGTGTCAGAGTCTATAATTTCTACGTTATAAATACTCCAAGGTACGAGACTCGTAATAGCTGCCCGCGTGCCTACTAACAACGTTTGTCGAAACTAGTACTAAACTCAAAGAATAATTTTCCGTGGTAAATAATCGGCACGACGCTATCGTCGGCAGGAGTGCAACGTTTTATCTGAAGGATCGTTGAGGCTGAAGCCGTAATTCAATTGGGCATTTCTGAATTGTCACTCGAGAGATCAGCTAGAACGAGCCGTTTGAACGGCGTCTGTAGTTTCATCGAAAATCGATTCTCCCCGTCGGGCACGTTGTTTCGAAACTCCACAGACGCATTGTTAGATAGTTGAAAACCCGAAGCGTCCGTCGAATTTTATGCAGACTCATTGTCATACCTCGTATATTCTTCCGTCATGGTCATACGTATTTCGTCTGGGCATTATCTCTGATTTTTCTATTTGCGATCTATTATATATATAATAGTTTACGAATTGGAGTGACGTTTTCCACCTGTCTCAAAACTGATAAGACGAATTTAGCATTATATAATTGGAGTCAGTCAGAGAAATCAATACTTTTCTCGGGTTTAAAAGAACCTCGGTTTCATTCGCCATTCCCATTTTCTTTGAACTTTTATTCGCAGAAAGTTTCCAATAAAGTGGGGCGCCGCTTTGTTTACACACTGTTTCCTATTCGCAGCTGCCCGGCTCGCGTAAATGCATATAAATTCGATGCGATCAGGCCCGTTCTTGAACCTGCATTACCCACTCCGTTTCTATTTATTCCCTCGCATCGGATCCCCTCCGTAATCAGAAGTCCGGTCGCGTTCTCTACAATGTACTTGCCACTCGGGCCGCGCGTTCACGTCTCGCGAGCTTCAAGGACCGTTCTCGACCCGCGAATTATTATATCGAGGATCCAGTTCTTGATCTAGATAAGGAATCGACGCTGTTCAATTCTCTTGATGATTTTATTCAACCCGGGGTATATTTCATTCGTTGTTATTATATCCTATCATTGGCACTCTTCGTCGATTGCTACAGGAAGATTTATCGAGGAAACTTATTACGATATTAACACTTGATACACGCGTGATCGTTTTTTCGTTATTTATGATACAGCTGTTTGCGTCGTGTACCTGTCCCTTTTTATTATAATTAGATTCTATTGCAAAGATATGTAGTATGAAACGTTCCGGAATTTCGGTTTCTATAGAAATCTGCGGTTTAATTACGCACATTATAATTTGGACGTTTTTTGGTCAATTTTTGGAACATGTTTTGATATGATTCGGTAAAGATTTCTTTTGTCATATGAATTGATACGAAAGGTGTATAAAGTGTTGAAAAACATATTTTTAGAATATTATAAATTGTGTTTTTCCACGAAGAAAATCACTCTCTAACGGGACGAATTGCTGCGAAGCGGGTCAGTGTCACTCTCACGAGAGAAATCATTCCCGGTACCCTTCACTCGCTTGACAAAACTATTAAAATTCCGAGTAATCAAGCGGTATCATCCGTAGTGACCATCGGAGAAACGAATCCAAGGTACGCCCATCCACGGTCGCCTCAAACCAATTCCTCTTACTGCCATTACGATTTTCCATTCGATTGGAAAATGATCATAACTCCTTCAGTGCAATCGTTTAACCTGTTTGATCTCTCACTGGATTGAAAATGTTTTAAAATCAGGCTCAAATGAATTCTTGCTGCGACTACTATTTTTTTTTTTATTGGGAAACGATTATATTTCTTCATTGCAATCGTTTAACTTCTCTGGTCTTTTACTAGATTGAAATTATCTTAAAATTAGATATGAATGGATTCTTTCTATTGCTACCATTTTCTATCTGACTGGGAAATTTGTTGGCCGCAGTCGTTCCACTTGTTTCTCGAATTCTTCATTGTCCTCTTACTTTCACTGGACTGAAAATGGCTTAAAATGAAGGCCACGATATGTCACGAATCCCTCTGAAAAAAGGTTCACCTTAAAGAAATAAACGACAGAGAGAGAGGGGGGGGGGGACACGTAGTAGATTGGCAAGGAACGATTCGCGAAAGAGGCGAGCGTGAGGCATGCGAATGCCTCGATGAAGAGGGGCGCATTCTGAAAAATGAATCATTCTCGATGGCCGAGGACGACTGACCTGCCTCACGCGACTTCTACCGTCTCGGATTCTCGTTTCTACGCCTCGCCAGAGACGCACTGGCACGTACACATTCTCTTTTTATATATATGTAGTGAGTCATTAAAATCATCTGATGTACGTACAGCTATTAATTTTATTATGGAACCGGACAAAAATTCATTTAATGAACTTCCGTCATTGAACGATGAAGTTCTCGCCGGGCCACGTTATAAAATGAATGATCGGTGGTGAATTCGAAACGATGTTTCTCGCGTCCTAACGAGTCGATGGAACGGTTTCGAATTCGTACGAGTGTCGATTGGCTGGTGGAGCGTTTAGTATTCCCTTCTTAAATCACGAGAGACCAGGGGAGGAATGCAAATGCCTCGTTTTAAGACGAATCACGTCACGTCACGGGCCCCGCAAACCGGCTGCAGAAAAACGAGCCGCGGGAGCCCCGCTGAAAATCACAAGGTGCAGCCGAACAATGCCGGTTGTCTTTTGTTCGAGGCGCTTCTTATTCACCGAGCAGGCCGTGGAACAAATTTATGGTTAATAACTCGTCCGGTCGAGGGACGCGTTCGTCGACCGGACACGCGCGTACGCCGGATAGGGATCTCGCCGGAACACTATTATACATGTATGCGCGTTTAGTCTTGACTCCCAAGCAGAAAAATCAGCCTTCGGCCGGCGGGCAGGACCAAACCTCCTTTTTCTATGCATTCCGTATTTTTCAAAACACGTACTATGTTTTTATTCATGCTATGGTCTACATGAAGCGTTTCGGCTCGGTTCGGGAGATAACAGCAAAGTAAAATATAGAATAATAAGCAGATGGAATAATGAACAGCAAAATATGACCGTATTGTTGTATCGAGGAAGATTAGATAGCAGGGCATCGGGACATGAATGGGAATTATCAGTGGATTTCTGCTGAAAATGTAAACACTGCGTATAATGGAAATTTCAATATGAAATACGTTTTTCGAATTGATACGAGAGTCTGTGGTTTAATAATCGGCGAGGACGAAGACGAGATTAAAAGGTTTGAGGCAGTCGAGATAAAGCGTGAATCGGATAAGCTCTGGGTATCGCGTCTCGTTCGGAATAGGAGTACTCCGGAGGGATTCCACCGAGCAGGACGCCGACCTACCTCACGCGAGCTACGTCACACGCATCCGTGGCGAGTTTATTATAGTTATCTATTGGTCGTTGTTGCACGGTGCCTAAGTAGGTGCGCTTTCCGTTTCGAGTTCCGCGGTCGGAACCAGAAGGAGCAAACGGGACGGAGAACCGGCCCAAGGACGTTTCGCGTACGGAGGCCGAACGGAAGTCACGTTTCTCCCGCCAAATCTGTTTCGCGTATCCATCGGTTTATCGTCAATCATCGTCGCGTGCCATTCCAAATTAACACCTCTTATCTGATTGACTGTACTCTGGATATTGCCTCTTCGCGTTTAACGATAGCGCTCTGCCATTGGCCACTCGTATTTGCCATTTATCATAACGTTTTCCACTCGAGATATTTCGTGGTCGGACTTAGGAGTCGTCGGTCGTCGAGTTTTGCTCATCTTTCTCTTTCTTCTTTTCTACGTTTTTGAAGATTTGAATTTCTGGAAATAGGGAGTGATCGTCAGATTGAGCTATACGAGGTAGATATTAAGTTAAGCGAAATAGTAATTTTGGGTACACGTAATCACCGATAATCGTCCGCGAATTAAGCGAGGAGTGAATGGAGAACTCTCTTAATTATATGTCTCGCGTTATCCCACTCCTCTTCGCTAACTCCGAGAGTAAATGTAGTTCGTAGTATTATACATGGTTTATATTTATTCATTTATATTTATGCGTCGCATGCTTCATCTATATTAATTTCGTTTATTGTGGTACATTTCCTGTTTTGCGCGAGATGCGTCGGGCGATTATTTTCAGTCGCGGGTCCCTGGTGTTCTCGCGATTCCGTATCGGGAGCGGGAGGA
The DNA here is from genome assembly GCF_001652005.2 of Ceratina calcarata. NCBI lineage: Eukaryota > Metazoa > Arthropoda > Insecta > Hymenoptera > Apidae > Ceratina > Ceratina calcarata. The sequence continues at coordinate 871,413 of NW_017133727.1, read as the reverse complement.
TGAAATCATGTCGCGAGAGCCGCGAAGCTTTCGAGCCGATTTACGATATCACGCTGCGATGCCGTTAAATTCGGTCTCGCGTCTAAAATTGTCTCTCGCTTCTCGTCCCACACTGGTGCATCTGCTGCGAGCCTGTCTCGAGCTTTGAAAGCCTCCGAACGTCTAATTCTCTTCTGGTCTTATCAATTGTAATCCCCGGACCGGGAATTTTCATCGAAAATAAAACATTCAGGGTATCAGTTTCAAAAATGCATTCTAAATAGACATTTCTTTTAGATATTGACAGGCACTCAAATTTTTATATTTCCTATATTTTTCAATATGCCAAACATATCCTTTATATTCACTGCCTGTACCATTTTTCTATGAATGTATAAAATGTAGTGATCTCGTTTCAAGAGATAAAAATAGCTTTACGACACGAGTTGGCAAAAATTGGAGTTCAGAGTTTCTCAAGTACTTTTTGTATCATGTCTATTGGTCGATGTCAGACATAAGGCACCAGCTATTAACGCGATAACCAGAAAATTCGAGTCACCTTATCATCGTGCCGTTATCGAATCTGCGCTCGAGTTTTTAACTTCGATAAGTCAAAACGTGTTCTGAGTATCATTAATGATTCTTTACCGGGGTAGCCAGCGTATTAAATTTCGATTTAATTAGCCCCGTCGAGAAAGCGAAGTTAGCTAATTTCTTTTTGGCTCTGTACTACCTATCTTTAATATCTTTCGATCAATTAAAAATCGCTTAATTTCCATCGGTATCGTCAGGTACCAGTTCTCTCGCACGGTGATGCACATGTATTCACCAAAGTGTAAGGTAACTCGAAGAGACCTCGGTGGAAAACTGGCAGCGAAAAACCGGTAAAGAAAAAGAAAGTAAACGAGGAAAGAGGGAAGCCAACGGGGGAGAAACGCGTCGCGAAGAATAATGCCATGGGAGCGCGACTCATTATGATTACGGCGTGAAGCGCGAGTGAAAGAGACGCCCGATCGCACCCATACCTGATTATAAGCGATGGGACTGACCACTTCGCAAGCTCATTCCAATACCTGCGCTTCCGTCGATAGGATTTGTCCAACCTGACGTTGCATAAGAGATTCAGTTACGCGAATAATGCTTTTAGTTTTAGAATGTCTATCTCGACGTTCCTCTCGGATTTCATTTTATACAAAAATCTGCAGTCTATCTACCAACGATTCTCGCATGAAGAATTTTTCTATAAATTGCTTTGGCAAGTATTCGATTGCTTTCCGAAATGCATGGAATTCGGTAGTAACTTATTGGAATTATTTTTGACCGGAATTCGTGAATTGACTCGGATTCGACGTTGAACTTGATCCCATCTCTATCGGTTGCACACGCGCGGCGTACTTTATTCCGTGTGCGTATTCGTATGAACGGGCCAGCGACAGAGAGGCGGAATAGCAGACGTCAGTGTGGCTCTGGTGCGAACGTAGAGAGACATCCGATGACCGTATGCAAATCGCATCCTTGACTCGGCGAGTGCAAGTACATAACACGGACGTGTACACTCCGTTAGGCGTTGGTGTATATACCTGCGTAAACGGGCCAATGACCGGCGCCGTGCCTGTCTCTCTTTCCTTTCCTCTATCATCGTCGTCAACGTCCGTCGCCTTCTTCTACGGGGCTCGAAACGAGCAATGGAAACTTTCTCCCTCGTTTCATATACCTATGCGCTCCGCGACCGAAACTTATCCGGGTACCAATTTCGTGCAGGATCCAATCCGCCAATTCTTCCCAGTGTAATCGTCGTCTAAGTCCACAGTGGTAGTCAGTTAAAAAAATTCTTATCAACGCCGATCTCGTTTTCCATAATTTCGTGTTCATGTCGTTTTTACAATTTAAAAAAAGAGACTTTTTCAATGTTCTATGTATTTTTGTATATTAGTGTTCATAGTTTCTAAACATTCTTACGAACGCATAGGATCGAAAGTTTTCTGACTTGTACGATTGCATAAACGCGGAACTGTTGAAAGAAGAATGATTAATATAATTGTTTGGGATATTTGTTAATTACGGATGTTATTTCGGAGAGTAGGTTCATGAAATATGAAATGCGTTCGCAAAGCCAGTGGCTTCTTTGTTATCGCTGTTGTCGCCGTCCCAGTTTCTTCGGTCCGATACACGCAGCGCGTTTCAATACGGCGCGCACAATGCCGTCGCTTTGAGCCCGGCGAAACAACGACGCGATTTGTCCGTCGATAGACATTTAAACCGATTAGCCGGTGTTTTTTCGCCCGTACCGAGAACGTGCCGTAACATTTTCCACGCTCCGCTCGCTCTCGTTCTCCCGCCGACACAGTTTTTGCATCCTCGAGAGAACTCCCATCGTCTGTGAAACGAGATCTCATTTTCTGATTGAAACTCAATCGTTATTAACGTTTTAAACGGGATATTGGTTTTGTCGTGGAAAAACTCGGCTTAAATCGGTCGACACTGTTCACACCTTTTTTCACCGCGCTCGGTACGATCGTTTTTCTCATTTAGCAAGATCTGAGTCAGTGGCACTCGGACGAATAGAATGAGTTACTAATGCCAATTCTTCGATCGTGTACGAATTGCAAATGCAGTTTTATGGGTTCTGTTTCGTAATTGTGAAAATCGTTCGGTGGGGGGGGGGGGGGGTGCAGGACTCTTTGGCGAGGATCGGCGGGAAAAGCGAGCGGTCCGTCGAGCGGTGGCACGCCGATAGACCGCATAACACGACGGGCTATTTCTGTACGGGCGCGAGGCGGTCTCCGGCATGTAAAAGCCTCTGTGCACACAAGCCAAGTGTCTCGACCAGCGAAAGAACGAATTTTTGACAAAACGCATGATAACGAGGTCGTATATCTCTTGACATCGATTAAAAATGAGAATTGCTAGTAATAGATATAGTAGACTGTCCTATAGAAGTTTGTAAATGCTGTCAATATAAAATAACATTAATGATATCTAGATGTAATTAAGGTTTAAAATTTATTCAAGAAACTACTTAATATCGGAAGTATACAAGATTATGTAAAATCACATAAATATATAGGAGCAAGAAATGTTAATGCATTTTCGTCTTGGAATTCGATTGTATCATTTTTTGATCGTGCAAAGAGCCACGCGATGAAAATGAAATCGTTTGCGTCACGCGGATAAGAGCGTGTTCATTTTCCTGGGGAACGCGTTTCCAGTCCGTGGAAGACACGCGGAGAGGCTGTCTTAATTGACGTTAGGGAATTTCTGATCGGTTCCTAAAAGCTGGCCAGCTGGAGGCAATAAACGTTACCGGTGACACGATTATTGCAACGACACCGACTGGCAACTATTAAAAGTTCAGTCGATGATGCATGCGCGCCTCGTAAAACGTTTGTTTACGACGACGGAGGCGCGATCTCCGGCGTCATTAAGACGTTCAGGAGTCTGGTCAAGACGTCTTGTGCAACTAAAATTGCCGGTTGATGTTCCACGATTCATATGCCTCTAGTAGGTCCTGGTTAGTTTCATGCAAAATAATGCATTCGTTGATTTATCGTTATAAGGGATATCGTGGAATTTATTAAAAAATGTTTACACAACAATTAGTTTGCTCAGAAAAATTCTTCAGAAACTTCGATGCCAGTGTTTCAGTTTCTTGTGACGTTAAAATAGAATATGTAAATCATTTACGGTAGCAATTTCAAAAAATCTGATTTAAGTAACAATTATTATTGACAAATTTTCCAGGAACCTAAATTATAATAACAGGAAATAATATAATAAATAAAAACAGACATATTGAAATTATTTTTATCATTTAAAAAGAGTAATATATATTTTGCACATGCATTTTTGTAACATGTATTTTTGTACAAATGCATGAAACGTGTGATTAAAAATCGTTCGATCGAGGTGATCGATGGAAACGATAAAACTGGTGACAGTTACCTGGAAACCAAGCGGGTTGACTTGCGCCACGAAATTCATTTCCGGCACGGTTAATCCGGATCCGAGGTGAGGAATAATCGCCAGGCCATTGTTCCGACGCGCCGCGACAATTCCAATATTCGCCAACCATGCCTCTTCTCGTTTAATCGTCGCCTGATTCACCGTGATAGGATATCGGACGACGGTTAGACTAGAATTTCCTACACTTTATAGATGCTGTTTTGTCGATCCAAAAGTGTTTCAGTTCGATCAAGTAATTAAATGAATTTATACTGAATTTTAATGAAAGCATTTATAACATTCTTAGATCTGTAAGAAACTATTTTTATTAGTTTCTTTCTCTGTAAATCCGCAATTTTCTTCAATTTTTTGTAAACTGATCTTTTTAACATTTAAAGAAAAATTCATTTGTCAAGTCCAATATCGAAAAAGTTATTCGATTTTTATACGAATATTCATGGACTTCACTGTATATTCGAAGTTTGTGAGATATTTAAAATTTTACTAATCGCTTAAGTAATTAGCGTTTTCTTCTAAATATCGAAGAAACGTCGAGGAGAACGCGTTAGCACGGAATTAGAAAGTGGCGAATGCTGTCAACGGGCAGCTAATTATTTATAGTAGCACGTTGATAAATCAAGCTCGATGTGGTCGTGTGGGGCCGTGGCCAGGGCTCGCCGCCTCGGGAAACGAATATTGTTTTCAATCAAAAGAGACTTGATTTACGGGGCGATTACAATTTGCGAAATTTCGCTGTCTCTCTCTCTCTCTCTCTCTCTCTCTCTCTCTCTCTTTTCTCATCGGAGGAAGATAGCGAGGGGGTGGTGAGAGGGGGCGAGGCGCGGGGCGAGAGAGGAATTTTCATTCCGGTTATCGCCTCGCACTTATCGCCGGTTAAAATTCTGCACACAAGGCCACGCCTCACGACGGTACTGCATCTGGAACGAAGTACGTGCGCGAAAAAAAACTTCATTATATCTTGGGATCCGACGTTGACACAGTGCTGCAAGGTTTTTTGAATGAAAACGTGTTAAGCGTTTGTACGAACGTGGCCGGGCGATAACAACGTGTCCTCCGATGTTCCGAAGATTATTTTATTTTCGTTGATACGAGCGTTGTCCCATGGATGGATGGATGGATGGTCGTGGAACGTGTTTTAGACTTGTCAAAAAGTAGAATTGAAAACAATTTATTTTCTGTTTACTTTATGATCGATGATCTTGACCCCTTTATCAATTCTCTCGAGACAGTGCTATCGGACGGGAATGTCACCCAGATTTTTCAATATTTGTTTGTCGAAATGAACAATTATCAAAGTGCTCGTTGATATTTCCTCGTGCATGAAAAGAAAATACAAAAGAGTATGTCCCGTGTACTGGTTAACATAATAATTAATACAATGTTTCATCTGATGATTAGGTGGATTTTATTCATTTATTAACCAGAGTACATAAAGCAGTTACATCGGTATGTACATCGATCGATATAAATTGTCTTCCTGTAGAGATACACGGGTATATCTGGTATCATTAAGACATAATACTAGAGCTTAATATTACGATATTATCGGCATAACTTCAATCATTTGATTTAGGAATCGTTAACGTAGACTATAAATAGTAATGGGATTAAAATTGTACTCTAAGGAACTTGTACTGTTATTGGAAGATTTATGCTTTTAGTAGTCTTCAATTTTACTACTTGGGATCTCACTTTTTAAGTGATCCTTTATTAAGTCAAGTGTTGTATCATTAATACAACTTTTAATGCGATATTCCATAGATAAATTGATAAAATGTATCAAATAATATTTAATACATATATCTGTAGACGAGATTTGTTGTCGTTGCACGTTTAAATTAGGACGTAGGGTTACGTCTCGTGTTAAACTTCGCCCCCTCGAGGTCGTCGAGACGAGAAAATCGAGCGGAGGAACGATCCCCTCGCGTCCTCGTGATCGCGATGGCAAGCCGCAAGGGGAAGGTGATAGAATTTAATGCCTCACGGCGCGCCGTTTGATAAGATGGCCAATATATGTACAATCATAGTGGTTATCGAGTCGTTAGCACCGCGTCTCGCTGACCTTTAAGCGGTTGGGTCAATTCCGAACGATCCTCCGGGCCTGTGTCACGTACCAACGTGCTCATTTTCTCATAACGCGCGGCAATTGACGCGATTCCGTCACACTTTCGCCCGTCGTCGACGTTTTCGCTCCCCTCGCATGTTTTTCTCCAAACCTTTTTGCAATCATCCGCACAAGACCCTCGGCACCGAGTTTCTCTCGTTCGTTTATCAAGGTTTTCTCGTCTGCCTTCGTATATCATTATGCTCGCAATTCATTTTAATAAAAATGCCCGAATGTTTCGGTCCGGACAATCAGATCGGTCGACGAGCTCTCGTGTAATCGCGATCAGCTGTGATCGTCCGTACGACGTTCGAACCTATTCGATGCGGATGCGTTCCCTTTTTGCACACGAGCGAACGCGCGCGCGTAGACTCGGCTAGAGGAGCTGGCTTTTGTGCGTGCCTCGTATCTCGCGGTACTCTCACTTTCGACGGTGTTCGTGGCACGCAGACGAGAGGTATACGCGAGCGCGCGGTTCACGTTCCCCGTTTCGCGTTGCATTCCGTCACATATCGGTCTCCCTCCGAACATACGCGCGGTTTTATTGCCACGCCGGGATGATTAGCGGCGTCTATCGAACGACGCTGCCTGGCGAAATGGAATGAGGACGCGGCTCGAGCAGATAAACCAGCCGCGGTGGCCTCTTATCTCCCTCGAAACCCCGACCGAGGAAATCGAGCAGCTTCGATCAGGTCTGCGTGGAAAATTAGTCGAACTGGGAGAACGGAGGAACATATTCGTTATAATTGGACAGACTTCAGATTTTTATTCAAAATAAGTCCGTTTTAAAAAATCTAGCGCAGATGCAAATACTAGAAATTACGTACACATATGCATGTGGCACGTTCGATCACTTGTTCATTGTACGCGGAATAGCATTTTCATCGAATCTCGATCGATGTCAGGATCAAATTTATCATCGAACTTCTCAGAGGGATTACGACTCGGTCGAATTCTTCTGTGGATCGAAGGTTCGAGGTTGGAGCCAGATTTTGCGAGGCCTACGTAAAAGTCCATTATCGGTCCCATTCCACGAGAAAGGGGGTCTCAGACATTGTACTCCCGTTCTCCTCGTGGTCGTTTGGAGGAAGAAGGGAAGAAACCGAGAGAGCAGTGGCGCGCACACGTTGAACCGTGGAAGGAAGAAGGAGCTTGCGAGAGTAAAAGAGGCCAGAAAGGACGAGCGACGGAGCACGAGAGAGGGAGCGGAACGCGCGGGAAGGGGCCGAGGGACGGAGAGATATATCCAGCGTAGAAAGAGAAAGGCGTGGCGAGAGCAGGAAAACGCGACGCGAAAGAGACAGGAAGGAGTTGGCGAGAGACGGAAAGCTCTCGCGGAGAACGCGCGTTGCGGGTAGACCCCGGCTGGTATAGAAGGGGTTCGGTCGAGGCCGGGGGCGAGAGGGACCAGTCAAGGGATCGTTGAACTCCGGCAGTGATCCCAGTCTCTCTGCGCTCAATGCGCGGCTGCGTGAATGTGCGCTCGCGCGTGCGCGTGAAAGTGCATCGTGGTGTGTGCACGTCGCGTTGCACCGCGAAACGAGCCTCCTCCTCCTCCTCCTCCTCGATCCAGACGCTCGCATCCACGAGTCAACGGGACGTGTCTCCGTTTCGCCAAATCCTAACTCATTGCCACGACGATTTCCTCAGTAATTTAGAATTTATTCTTTTCATTCATTTACTCGAAACAATACTATTGTTACAAGGAAAGATTTAGTGGTAGGAACTTTTGAAGATAATATTCCCTTTTTTTATTTACTCGTCATACAATCGATTTGAGATTAGTAATCAGAGACGCTATTATTTTTTATTCTTTCACTAATTATGTACTTATGAAGGAGAGTGTACGTGAGTATTTGCGGGTCTGTGAACGGTAGGTGGGGAGGAAGAGAAACGATCCGAAGGAACGGATCGAGAGAGAGCTACCATAAGGCCAGGCCAGTCAGTAACGATGTCATTAGTTTAGTCAGTCAGCGAGTCAACAACTACGACGTTTCGCGGCCGTTTCGTGTGGGTCTCCGAGCCTTTTTCCTCCGTCCCACCGCGTGTCACCGTGAATCTTTCGAAATTCGTGGCTGCCATTGTCCGACCGGTGGGCCAGTTTTCACTCGGCCATTCAGAAATGATTTCTATACATATACCGATTCACTGATATGTCCATTGATATTTGCATTAATACTATACGACGGACAGAATTGTAATTTTATATATATTTGTAATTATTTTCTGATTACGAAACCGCGATTCTGTTTTGCATCGTATAGAATAATGATATAATTGTAAGGGTGTCGTTTGGTGTTTGCGCATGATAGATATTGAAATAATGGAGTTAAGAGTGCCGTGGAAGCGTTACGTTAGACGGCAATTAGAGCCGAACCGACCCGCGGTTAACCCCGCAATTTCTTAATCGGCCACGTTTTCGTAAATGGAACATACAGTGTACCACCCGTTCCTCGTTTGCTTGTTATCGTTCAAGAAATGCCTCGACCGTCTCTGCCAGTTTCATTCAATCATCAGATTCGTTTACCTCCCTTTCAATGAAAATACGGCGTATAATCGTACGGACTTTAAATGAAGATTCACTCGTCCTCTTTTCGGTATCTCATCGATCTCGATTAAAAGATCCGTTTAGATTTCTTTTGATGCAAATGCAGTTTATAATCGTAGATTCAGATATGTTTCCGATATCAAATTCAATTTGGTACAATTGAATTCATGGATTATTCGTACAAGGATGATTTACCGCACATAAAGAAACGTCGAATCGTTCCGAACTTTATCCGTGTACAATTTGAAATATTCGGTGGGCTGAAGTTGCGGCCACGTTTCGGTCGCAATGATAATAACTGAGAGAACACAATCCCAACACACGATCCCGCGTTGTGCAATGCTGCGACTGCAGTGCACTGCACCGTTCCACCACCAGCGGTGCACCGCCGCCGCCGCCGCCACCCGTGGGCCTCGCTGTGTAGGTGCCGATACATACGTGCGAGTGTTTTATACGCGGGTCAATGACTCGCCGAGTGCATAGTTTGCGCATGTGCTACGGTGTGTGCATGTGCATACATCGGAGACCGAGAGACGTGCACGTGCAATCCGCCGAGTTTCGTCCGTGTGCGAGACGAACCGCGATCGTATGGGTGGCATTAAATATGTTAATGTATGGTGGCTCTGACTCAATAGTACGGCCAATATTCCATTGGCGTATCGACCCGGCGTTATGTATCTCTGCACTGGCCACCCTCTCAGCTGTACTCTCCCTCTCGTTGGCTGCATCCTCCCTGCACCTGTAAAAATCGTCTATCGGTAGAATCGCGTATCATTAGAATTAATGATCATCAACGTTCTTCGATTAGAGTACTGAAACAGAAGAGAAATAAATTAAAATTTAGGGTAGTAATTAATAGTTCTCAATTCAGACTTTCATTCTAAAGCCTAACAGAAATTTATTTGAGATCAGAAATCGAAATAGAAGAATTTATACACAGCATACGATAAAATGATTAACAACTTATAGATCCGATCTAAATTCCGACGGAGCATAGATTTTCGTTTAATAATATCCCGTATCCGACTCGGAACCGTGTATCGAACAATTTTCATTTCACAAGAAAGCACCGAAGTTTGCGGTCGGAGAAACTTGGTAAGAAACTTCTCGGCTCGGTAAGAAAACGAGGCTCGCAATTGTCTCTTATGTAAAGCGAGACGACAAATTACGCGCAGTTCTGTAACGTTCTCTGTAATCTTCCCTTTCTCTAACGACGACGACGCTATGTTGTTGCATCGGCTCGTGAACGGTGACACGAAAGGCGTGTGTACACGCTACGTAGTAAAGCACGTCTCGCTCGTGAGAACGTGGATTTGCGCAATTTTTCGGATCGTAAAATTCATCATGAAAAACGTCAAGCCGTGGAATTCCGAAAGAGGCACATGCAATGAACGAGCCGAGGAGGAATTCACCTTGTCGCGAGGCAAACATCTCCCCTTTCGCGTCTCTTAGAATTCTGTCGACCGTTTGATAAGATGATTCAATCGGAGAATCGTAAAACGTAGTTGGACATAGAAAATCGAGGGTCGATTTCAATAAATTCGTCTCTTGCATTCTCGGAACAATTTCAGTTCCGAGAAATGTCATCGACTCATCAATTATTATTTTATAAATGATACAACGTCTGATTTCGGAACACGTTTCCCGATGTTCCAAGACTTATGAAACGTACCGCTAGCTCCGCGGATCATTCGAGTAGAGTCGATTATCTGGAACAGGATGCGAATCTAACGATGTTTGCTCTGGCGAAGGAGTCGTGGAAGAAGAAAATGAAACCGTATAATCGTAATAAAATGGAAGATCGCGTGTCAATTAGCACGCAACGCGTTATCGAAGGTACCGTTAAGCGTAATCGTAACAACGTTTGAAAAATCGTCGTACATAGTTGCTTTCGTGAACCATAGCCTCGGGCACGTGATACACATAGCGCGTACGTTCACTTCTTATATCACGGCTCATTAACGTGGCTAATTAGTTTACTGGCACAACCGTAACGCCGGTCGTACAACTCGATTCACGTCGTGCCACGTTTCATTCGCAATTTATAGCGCGCGCTTATCAATTAACCGCCCCAGGATTCGCGGGATTCCTTTCTTACTTCGAACCGTGTCAATGCGATAACTAAAAGCAACGCGTTCACTGCTGAGCAATGATTGAAGACAATCGGAGATTCTCAAGTAATTTTGTGTTACATAATTTTCTTACAAAAGTCTTGCACGTGGACTTCGTGTTTGGAAATGTGATATTTTAGTAGAAAGTCTATCGATATTTCAAAATTGTATTAGGAAACGCAGAATCACAATTGTATCTGTTCTATTGAGATATATGACAGATAATTACATATTGTAATAAGAAAAGCATGAAATTTTCTATGAGGAAATCTTCTAAGACTTAAAATCGGATAGTATAGTAAATACTAATCGTATAGAGATGACAACATGAACGCGTTTAAGAGTTCATATTCTTGTGGGTATAAACTTCCGAAAAATGCAAAAAAAATTTAATTTTTTGAAAGTGTCACAGTCTGGTATAGCTCCTTAATTTGAAGTTCGTCAAGCTCGCGGCGGATATATTCGCCGGAAGAGATCGCCGCTTATAGCCGTTGCATCGGAGTTGATCGATGTTGTTATTCATCTGCCGCAGCCGGTTTTCCATAAGGATTATTAAGGCGACGCGAGCGGCGCGATCCACCGTCTAATGAACCCTTCTGCTCGAATATTCCGGGTAAGGTGACTGACCTCTGTCATGCCTGGGACATTCGACGCGTTCTTCCGTCTAACAGTCACGACGTGGTTACTGTTAGACGGTCAAATTTGCCCGAAACACCGTGACCCCGTTGCGCAACAACGGCCAACATACGAATTCTAAATGCTTCCCGACCCACCACCGTGACGCCAGATCACAGTTTCGTGTCAGTCAATACGTTCAGCGTTTCACTTTGCTCGATAGATGTTTCATTGTAGACTTTTATACGAGATAAATTTTATTATTCATGCACTGCAACGCGCGCTCGCTTTATTTAAATCGCTAAATTATATCTAATTTTACGCGTCATGTGCAGCATGTAATAATCTATAATTGCGTGAAATTCGCAGACTGATTATAACAAGTTTTCGATACAACTAACGTCGAACGTGTTAGAGCTTCGTCTGAAACGTGAAATGTTGCGGGATCGGAATTGGAAACAGGAAGCCAGGGAATCGAAAGTAAACGGTTACGCGGATCGATTTGCATCAGTTAGCTCGGCGAACGTTAGAGGAAGAAAAAAAAGGTGCGTTGTGAGAGAGCTAACAGAACAGAAGCTCGTCGTAATCCTCGTCCGACTGGTATATGTACCTAACGATACGACTGCTAACAAAACCTGACTGGCGGAAGGTCAGTGACCCCTTTCGAACTAATCGCTGAAATCACGGATTGATTCACGGGAGATGCAATAAAATCTAGAGACCTCCCGTAGAGACGAGTGCGTCGGCGAGGAGCCTCTTCCCTTCGTCCGAACGTTTTCTATGTCAATTCTGAAATTCGGATCGATCCAGCGATAACGATGCAACTGTCCGGTTCGTCTAACGCCAACGACTATTGAGAGTATGCACGTAAAGGAGAAGGAGCACGCGTGTACTCGCGCACGGTCGTAAACTCTAAACTCTAACGGGTCAGTGACCCGTCGCGACGGGACCGCGTCGGAGCCGCAACGTTTATTTCATTAGACGGCGAATACTCAGTGAAATTAGTATTAACACTCGAACGAGACGCTCTCGCTCTCGGCCCCCGCGTTCAGCTTTTCCGGAAAATAAACCTCATTCCGTTGACCCGCGAACCACCGAAGGCGTCGGACCAGGCAATAAAAAGTAATGAACACGCCGATTCTTATGCATAGTAAAACGCTCATTTGTTTATATAGAATTTTCTTTCATTCTTATGCAGCTTTCGATATTTCGTGTCCTATGCATTCTTCTGTAAATGTCATTCATAAATATTTATTAGTATTATAGTAGTTGTTCCTATCGTCGTTTATTTATTTTCGCCTGATCGAATCGATTCGTCGTGTATTTCCAAGATTCTATGTATTTTTAGTCGGTCTTTAAATTAAGGTGGTTTCGCCTTGGTATTTTTGGGTCGGATTTCAATTTCGTTGGTCATTATTGGATTCAAGTTCCCATGCGTTCTGAGTATTTTTAGGGTGTAGGTAATTTTAGTCTGAGGGTCCTAAGCTTCGAATAATTTACTGCAATAATAAAGGGTATTAGTAGCTTAGATACGTCATGAATCCATTTTACGTTTAAGGGAGTTTACTTGATTATTAATGATAAGATTTAATTAAAATTTTACATGGGATTTCGTTTGCATATGAGAATGTTTGTGTAAAAATTTCAAGGGTCTTCGTTGTTTTATAACCGAGATATAACGTTTTAAAAATTTGCAAATTTTACACAGAGTCTTATGGGAAAATGAATTTTCATGTCCATGTAAAATTTTAGCTAAATCTTATTGTTAATTCAATTATTAAGTAAATTCCCTTAATAGTTTATTGTCTGATTTTCGGAATTATTTCTATCATTTCAGTTTCCAACCTCGTTCAGAAATTAGTACCTCAGATTTGTCACGTGTAACAGTAAACCGTTTCCTTTTCGGTATTATTATTATTAATTTATAATCTCATTCTAAGAGACGTTTGAATTAAAGAATATCTGGTTATAATATAATTCAAAATGGAACTGCATTCGTAGCCTATTTACGTAACGCGGAGTTTCGACCGGCATCGATCTGGCGCCTATTTATAGAAAGTTTGATAATCGGTATCGGAGACAGAAGAAAATAGGATTTGATGTAGGGTGCACGGAGCGAACGTTAATGCAGGAACTTATGCGGCAGGTCAGTGACCTCGTTGAATTCTCTCACATTAAGAGGACCGTTTTCCTGTCTAATGCTCTTGCCGCGACTGTTAGTCATACGAATAGCCTTCTATTTAATTCTCTCCTCGTCCTCCTCGCTTATTATGCGCCCGCGACATTAACACGCTTTTTCGTCGCCGCTCGTTACGCCAACCACTCCAAACGATCTCTCCTCCCCATTCTATTCATTCTAACGTTTACCCATTTATGAGATACATTCTTTATTCGATTTGGCATTTTGTCATAACGTTTCGATCAGTCGAAACCTTTAATAAACACCGAGTGCGCGTAATCATTTTAAGACGTATGGAACGACGGCGTGAAAGCTGCGGAGAAGCTCGAGCTTGGTCACGTGCAACACGCCGGCGACATCGATCGGAGAACTACTTTCACCAAGGGTGAATGCCTTTCGACTTTATTCTCGCCTTTATCCGCATTCGCGGGCCTCCGAGGAGGAGAGATACGTGTATATGCATGTACGTGGCATACGACGGCCGTATAGAGAGTTAGACTACGTCACGCGGCTCTCTTGATTCCTGGTGTTGCCCGCTTAGAGAGCAGCGAAACCTGTTGCTCTTTAATGGCTCAAAGAACTCGGTCGTTGAACGTGTACGCTGATTTTTTCCCCCACTCGGCGAGGTTCGATCGGGGACTCTGACAAAAGTTTCTGTTCGATTACGGTCTTGGTCGGTTTTATCCCGGTTCGATCAACGACCCCGCGTTTTCCTATTAAGAACGGCGTGCCTGAAATATTTCTCGTTGTGACTCGCGCGATTCGAAACAGGATTGAAAACGTTCCATATGAACGTTTAAATTTATTTCTTTATTAATCGAGTAAACGTCTTGTGCAAGAGCCTGACGCGATCCACGGCTAGGTTTTTCCTGTATTTAAACTTCGCGTACAGTTCTGAAATTCCTTGGTAGATACGTGATTCAGTGGAAACAGGTCCTCGCGTCCCAAATAACTCTTAAATCGCTTCTAACGTTCGTAATTCACACCTATCACGCGAGCAGTTCGTTCACACCGAGCAAACGAAAGGTTCGATCGCTTCTATACGGTAAACATAGTAACCATAATACCGAGTTACCTTCGGTTAACGCGTATCCAACGATTTCAACTAGGCAAACTATTCTTTTCCCGTTAGAAAAGTTCGAACGTTTCTGATTCGACGAAACGCGCTCGCTTCCCGTTGTTACTTTTAAACGGCGACATTTGTAATAATATCACTGCGGGAAATATAATTTCACTCTTCGGACGTTTCACGTTTTCTATTTTTCTACAAATGTATATAAAAAAAAAAACAGGGTCTGCTTGTTTTCGTATTCTGTTATCCTTGGCTCACCCACTTCCAGCCGAGCCGTACAAGCCATTGTGGCACCGGTTTCTCTGCGTCAAGGTACGATTCCCTTATTAAGGTATATCCGTCGAGACCTCTGATTTTCATCGACGAGCCGCGAACTGGTTCGTGTCATCCTGTGCTACTTCCAAATCAAATTCCCGATATCAATACTCGTCGCTTATCATACGTTAAATACGGACAGTAAAGACAGACAGGAAAGACAATAAAAGTAGTCGTGTCAAATAAATGAGGAAAAACCTTGCACGTTTTAATATTGATTTATTAAAATACTTGAATGTATTCAGTCAATACGCTTTATCATGTATGAAATTCGTATCAATCTGTTAATATAATTAATTAATATGGTAATAAATCAGAAAGTGAAACAGATGTCTGTAAGTTTGTGTAAAAAATTGGCTCGTTGTTATTTGATAGCTTTTGTATACAGGGTGGGCCAGAAATAGGAATACGAACAATTTGCTTGTCGTGCATTCTACTGCTCTTCGTTTTTTGTTTTTGTTTTTATTTTTTTCTTTTTGTTCTATTGTCAAATTGTACTAAATCGTTTAGAAGTTGAACAAACTTTGGAGCCGATTTTCACGAAAACGGAGCTCCGGATGAAAAAATGTTATACCAAAATATTTTCTTTGCTTTTTAACGTAGAATCATCCCTATGATTTTCAACCCACCCTGTATAACTGCATATAATTGGTTGTGTTCGATCGCTTCGTATCGAAGGGTTAAAGAAATGGAAAGAAGTAGGTAGTACGTGAGTTAGTGGTCTGGCGAGCTAACGGGTCCTCGATAATTTCTCGCGTCGGCCTTCGCATAGTCGGAAGCGGCATAGTCGTCCGAAAGAGAGAACGCCACCGGTATATCCCGTTTTGCCTGGAGGCATAGTTTTGCTCAACCTTCGCCTAGGTCGCCTGATTTCGCGCGCATAAGCTCAAGGACGTATAGATATAGTATGAGAAAAAGAAATAGAAATTTCTTACGTCGATTCTTTTCTTTCGATTAGCGTTATCATGATGATTAAGTATATCGAAGGGTAATAGCGTGACGGAGCTCGTCCCTGAGACAGCTTTAAATTTAAATAATCACTCCGATTTGCATACCAGAGATGTAACGATGCATCTTATCAAGGTTGAAAAGGATTAACGTAGGACCTTAATGGTTCTCTTCCTAGAAAATATCGTTATCACTCTTCAAGTTTTTCTAATTTACCAGTAGTTTTCCTTATATATTAATTCAATTTAAAGATTTCGTTTCGATTTTTATTAAATTGAACCGTGAAAGGGTGAAGAGACTTTTGGTGAAGAAAACGAGAAATTCAAAAGTCAAGGTATTTGCGTTATCAGTCATCAAGCGAACCTCGATCTACAAAGTAGGTGTTTTGTATGTATCATACTCGAAGGATTTTTCCTGTCTTCATTCTTATTGAATTGTGAAAGGGTTAAGAGCGATCCTTGTGTCAGAGAGGAAGGGAGAGACTCGAAAGCCAAGGTTCTCGCCGATCTGCACGCGAGCGAATCGCGGACGGTCCGTGACAATGCAGAATGGCAGAAAGGGGACGTTTTTTCCCTCGCCGTGCCGTCGCGTTACGTAAACCGCCAAAAAGAAAACGGTCCTTCTCATAACCGCTTTTTCGTCCCACGTCGCGTTTCACATTAAAAGTTTCAATCGAACCCCGTTCCACGATACTTCAAGCCAATACTCTTTTATAAGACCGAGAATCTGGCACTAATAGTAGCGATCGCGCATTAATTAGTTATGGTATCCATCTAAAAAGTGTCATGACATCAATTTAGATCATGAAATTTAGGAACGAATTCGGTATCCTTTAAAAATAATCAGACATTTAATTTCTTATATTCTTCATTGGATATTATATGCGCATACAATTTTTTTTATAAATGCACGAAATGCGGAGTCTGTTAATAATTTTTGACGTCAGAAATTGATGATTTTTGGATCTCAGAAAAAATGAGAAAGATAGAAAGAAAGGCAATATTCTTAGGATCTACAGTCGCTGAGGCAGCTTGATGATGATCTATGAGTTTTTTCTGGAAGAATCCTCCGCGAGGAGGAGGAGGAGGAGGCACGTGGCGAAAAGAGAGGCACCTCCGACGTTTCGGATTAGTCTGAGAGAGTCCTTGACTTTTGGAATGCGGACCACTGGGGTCCAGGTACATCCAGGTAGTCCAGCGAGGTTCACCGTTTTCTTTGCCGTGCGCTGGGCATCTCCGTTCACTCCCTGACCGACAATAAGAGATAAAGGGGCCTCGTCACTCCTTGCCTCAGGGGTGCGACTCCTGCGCCTGCACCTGCTCATTCCCCTGCTTAATTATCACCGTGCCACATTCAGAACGATTCTTCCTTGCATCGGCTCTAGCTTTCAGAATATGTACACTGTTGGTTTCAATATGTATTTTCGCTCTGCACGATGTGCATTCTTATTTTCCTGGTTACTAAGAATCAGAATTTCATTAAATAAGCGTCCCTGAATGTACACAAGGTTTCTTGGTATTCCAGACTGTGGATCTTTATTTAAAATAAAACATTTTTCGATAAGAATTTGTTTTATTCTTCAAAAATAATTATATAAACTTCGCTGTTCATCTTTTGTATTTATCTGAATATTATATTCAACTTCGTGTGAATGCATGAAATCTGCAGCCTATCTATTACCAATGACAATTTGTTGGACTTGTTCCAACTGATGCAAAAGTTCTTGGATTCTAGACTAATGAATATTCAAAGGAATAAGAATAGTTTAGAGGTCTTATGATAAGCGTTCTGTCGTCGTTGTTACGTCGTGGTGCATTTATTAAATTTTAATAGAAACTAGACATATATATTCTGTCTTAAGGATTATGACATTGAAATCTGAATTTATCACAAAGGTCAAACGTTTTTACATAACTGTACAAAAATAATTAAGACGTCGCAAAAAAAAAAACACGAGCCTCGTCTCTAGACTATAAATGGTTGTGTTTTATCTTTGAAACTCGAATTCCCAACGACGATGTTTTAACGAGGGTCTCTCTTTTTTCTCTGTTTCAGGTAAGGGTCCGACACGACGTTACGTTAATTGTCTTCATCGGGACGATAACGAGTAAGTTGATAGCCGGCAAATTAATTTTTTATCAATCCGAAATTGGCTGAATGCTCGCCAAAAAGGATTCATATATCACGGTCTAACGGGCCTGGTTTGTTAATCAATAACCAGGAACGGTCGACAAATTGCATTGATTTTGAATAGTCCCTAAAAGATTTTATTGTGGCTGAATCATTTATCGGAATCAATGGCCTATCGAGAAAAGCCTTTACTATAGAGAAATATTTCATACACTGGCGATTTGGTGCAGAATAATATAACAGGTGATCATGTATTATACAAAATAGATAGATGAGAATATATCATTTATCAATTAGATCATATATTCTCGTTTCGTTAAGGAATTTAAACTAACGAACGGAGTCCGGAGGCGAGGAGAAACGGCATTCATATCCGAATTCTCCTTTGGCGAAATATTAATAATCATCAAAATCGAGCAATGCTCTTAAACTTTATAAACCATCGATCTTTAAACATATTCCAATACATAAAACATCAAAAGTAAAATGCATACCAGATTGAAACCGTAACGATTCCCAAATTTTCATTATCGCAACTTGAACTGAATATCACAAATGCATTAGTTTATATAAAAAGCTATAATTATTCTATCTTAATGCACAAAGATCTGCATTTCATTAGGATTTATTGTATCCTCGGGAGATGAAATAAAATTTCGCTGGAGAGCGAGAGTCTCGAGGGTTGATTGGGTAACGAAGCGTTTGCAAAACGCGGCACGAAGCTGCATAGCAACTCGCGTTGGACGTTGCTTCCAAGAAAAAGGCTGATTATTTACCTGACCAGGTCAGCGGCACGAGGTGCTAGAACCTGGCGTCCAGACGCTGCTAAACGATCCAACTCTATCTCATTTGAGAGCTTGAGAAATCTTCTTTTTCTTTTTCTACGAAACTTTTCTACGAAAGTTCAACAATATATAAAATTTTCTATCCCTCCGAGTGTGATTAAGTATCAAATGCAAGAAATTGTTCAACTTATTTAAAAACATTGTCTATACAGATTTTATGAAATGGAGATCGTGGAATAAAGGCGTTCTCCAAAAATTTCTGTCTAACTTGAAAATAAAAAATATGCAATAGTAGCTTCTTCAATTTTGTTAATGTGCATTTCTTATCGAAATATATTTGGCGTTGGGGTGAAATGAATTACTGGATAATTATAAGTGACTCACCCTGGAGTGAATGAATTTGATTCACGAATGTAGAGGAATTCTGAAAGCATATAATGCAAACTGAGAATCGATTTTCTACCATCGATCAGAGCGTGCGTCCGTGAAACGGTAAATGAATAAAAACGCGGTTCAATAATGAATCAGCTTATTCGCGAATCTAGTATGCAGAACAGGTCAATAAATACCGTTCAAGGCCGAGCATATACACAGCAGCCGTGGTACTGGAACGCGAGGTGCCTCGACGCTTCTACGTTTTCCATTGGGAAAAGAAACGCACAGAATCCTCCTCTCCTTCTCTTTCTCTCTCTCGTTCGTCTGAGATCTCGTGATTCGTTGAACGAATAAAAAAGAATCGTGACCGTAGCTCGCATAAAAAGATTCCTCCGCCGGGATTCCGCGTCGGCAAATAAATTTTGATTTACGCTCGTGTATTTCCGGACTGATTGGAAAAGATTCTCGCTTTCTTCTTTTCCTTTGCCAGAGGTTTTTAGTAGAACCGCTGACGTGTTCAAAGAATTAATGGTTTAAACAAATGTGTTATTTTCGAGTTCGAACGGGAACAGAAACTAAATTTAATTAGCAGCTTATAAAATGGTATTTCATTTTTCTCAATTTCCATTGATTACTTTTAATCAATATGGAAAACTTATACAATGGTTAATAGAAATGTAAAGGAACTTTGAAAACTCTTCAAGGTTCAGTCAACAACCGACACTGTTCCGAGTTGAAGTCAATTATTGCAGTTCGTAGCATTAAAGCACGAAGAAAGGTAAAGGGCCTTCGGAAACCCTTCACGCTACTTAAACCTCGAGGTTCGCTCTTATAGAGGAAAAGAAATGGAAAGGACTGCAGCATTTTCCTCGCGACGCAAGGTCGAATTTCGTTTGGCAACGAACGGAGGGAACAACTCGGTTCGCGAATTCTTACTCGGCCACCGGGTTTCGGGCCACGTCATTACTCGCCAGTACACGCACGATCGCGATGTTTGCGTGCAACGAGAGGGGCCCGACGGGGCCTCAGATACACGCGCGCCATCGCTTATAGACACGGCAGAGACACGCGCGAGCGACCTTGCATTTGCTTTGCATATATACGACATAGCTTTGGGCATGGTCACACGAAACACAACCTTGGCGAGAGCATAAACGAATACGTGGGTGGGGAGGGTCCCATGGGACCGCGTCACGCCACTTTCGGTTTTATCCTCGTATATCCGGTCCGCGATTTTCTCCGCATCTCTTCATCTCCTTGCTTCGAGGCAAAAAACTCCGATTAGAAATGAGGAAAAGACTCCTGATTGTATCGTTAAGTATACTCAGGTGGAAAGCTGCTAATCGATCAAGTCGATCGATCGATCGATCATGTATAATTAGTATCCAGACATGTTTCACACTTAATTATTAGTCGTGTCTACTTTGACGAGATCGTCGTTTCTAATTTTCCCGCAATGAATTTCGAATTCCTTGGAGAATAAAATATCAATGAATCTTATAGACTCGTTTTTTACGGACGATCAGTGAGAGGATTGTCAATCAGTTTACGGTGCGAGCGATCGTTGTTGAATAGAAAGAAGGAGCGAAATATAAATGGAAGAGTGGCGGATTTCTTAGTTGCAATTAAGCGCCAAGGTGAAGTTATCGGTAACCGGAACCGATTTGCTACCAGTTGCGCATTTTCGACAGCCACTCCGCTCAATGCCTTCTATTTATACCTGGTTTTCGATTCCCTTGCCCCTGACGACAGCTTCTCTCAACCTTTGCTCGAAAAAGAAAGAAACAGAGACATTTAAATTCCCGCGGAATCCACCATCTCCGGATCGTTTGACTTGGAAATCGGACTTCAAAGAAGAGAATCTTTCAACCGTGGAATAAATTTCGCCGCAACCTCTGCAGGACAATAGTAATCGCGTTATTTAAATGGTATCGCAATGGAACAATTATTTCATCTTTGAAACGGTCCTCGCGATGAATGAAATACCCTCGTCAAGCAAATTTCATTTTAATCATTTTCAACGTTGAATGAAGAAGTTTTATTTAAGGGAAGAACAGCTGATGAGGATTTGATGAGATTTCAGTGGAATCGAGAATCAAAATGTATTTTAATCTAAGGGCTGATTTGTTTTTGTTTCATTGTGTTTGATGTTTTCGGTTTCGTCGTCGATTGAAGCGTTTGAAAAGAGGCGACAAACGGCCGCGTTGGTCCTCGTAATTGGTAGGAAACTCACCAATAATTGGGCTAAGCGGCTATTGAGGGCGATGAGAGTTATATAGGGTCGGCAATAATTTAGAAGCCAGCCATTGACGATTCTACGTTGCCCAGTTTCTCGCCACTATTTTGCTTCCTTATAATCTTCCAAACACTAATTAAACAATTGCACCGATGCAATTAATTTGAATGCTGTCGAGATACAAGTAATATTTTGGCTTTTCACCGTTGAATCGAGATTAAAGAATAAAGAGAAAGATATGTTCCGGTTATATCGCTCCGGCATGCATGCAGATCCGGTTTATTTTCAAGCGTTGGCGCAAAGTCCCGAAGTAAAATCCGGTTAAGCTCGAGGAAAAAAGAGAGAGAGCCCGAGAGACTCTGGCTCTGATTGACCTATCCCAAAGTGATCGTTTATCGCCTAGGTTGCTGCCTTTCTGCTTAATAGTTGTGTAAACGAAACCATCGCGTACACACCGACAAAATCGTCTGGCATACGCATCCGCCTGTTTTTTCTTCAAACTCGTAAATTTGCTCGCAGAAAAGAAATACCTCCTATCTAGCGATTCCTCTCAAATATTGGATCGAAACAAAAGTTTGTGCTCTTAATGAAAATTAGATCAAGATATATTCTTAGAATCAGAATTTCCTAATGCCAGAACTTCGCATCTTTCTTGGCTCAGATTTGATTGATCCACATATTGGGGGAACGCTCCCAACTTTCGTTCTAAACTAGAATGCTAAATGTCCCAAATTCCTGTTCGCAATTTCTACTCATTGGTATAGTTTTCTACGATTTTATATGGTCTTAAAATTGTAGAAAAATATGCCAGTGAATACAAAATTGTCACGTGAATGGGACATTTACAGTTTTTTACTTTTTTAAGTATGTAAGAGAAGGAATGAAGTGAGAGATCGACCATGATTCAATTTGAAAAGCATATTTAATTAGATTTCCCATAGAGAAAAATCTTAATCCCTGTTATCAGTCCCTGCGTTCGCTATTTTTTCAAGGTTTGTTCTTTGTCCCACCTCCACGATTTTTTTTGCAGTTCCTCGGTCAGCGACGACCTTTGCATCTCCCCTTTCCCTTCGTCGGCCGCCTTCTCAAATCTTCTTTTTTATGCTCTCTTGCACTGCTTCTCCGTCTTCGTCTCTCTCTCTCTCTCCTCGTATCCGTGTCTCTGGTCTTCGGCTGGGAAGAGAGCAGACCGCGGGGCGTACGCGATTCGCGTTGCGTGTTTGAATGTCAATGACGGAGGCCCGGCCGCGGTTTCGTGTGTTTATCGACGCAGATATTCGGCAGCCTTGGTAGGCGCTAAAATTCTCACTTTCGGTCTCGTTGAGGTCGGCCCGTCTGACCGGCGAACAAACTCCGGACACTGATTCACCAAATTGGGACCCGGGCCCACGGTTCATCCTTGATGCGCTCGATGCTGCACCCTTTCTCTCGTATCGTTTATCCTCACACCGGTGCAAACGATCAATGTTTTTAGAACTGTCCAATTAAATCGTATACAATAGAAATTCGGGCGAATTTTAAATAGAACTGTTGTGTTCAAGCGAATCCAATTTGACGTTAACTTTTCCCGAAGGTAACGAAGTACGTCTATCGGAGCCTCTTCGGAGGAATAAAATCCTCATCACGTTTTTTCCGTGGAACAAACAGCCGGTAGAATACGAAGGGGTTGGGGGAGGGGACGCCGGGAGTACGTACTCTTTCCAGCAATAGAAACGAAGTCCACATGGCCCAGGGAGCAGACGGGTCTCGGTCGCGAGCTTGAAACTCGGTGCATCCGCGGATACGCGCGTGTATCTTGTCCGTGGCCGGCCGGTCCGTGCAAATATTGGACGGACGTGGAATTTCGGGTATATTTTAAGAGATTCATCTGGCGGGGCCGGGAACGTTCCGAGAAGCAATTCCGATCTTTACGATGCTTATTCTCGGGCTTGTGCACGACGTCGCGGACTTTCCTGCCCGAAAAACAACGGTGCAACTCTTTCTCGTCGTCCTACTCGCTTTTCGTGTTCCACCGTCCTTCGTTCTGTTGCTAGGTTACTTCATTTTCACGTCTTCTCAACAGGTGTCGATATTTCACAGTATCAGTACGGGGGAAGAGGAAGGAACGTCTGTTATACTGGTTAAGAATGTTGGATGAGGAATTAAAAGAGAAAGAAAACGAACCACTGTGAAAAGTTAAATTTTTAGAGAAATGTAACGTCGATGAGTAATGAAGTTAATAAAACAATAAAGGAATTAAATTTCCAAGTTTTATTCTTGGGCCAGTAAGGCTGGAATAAATAGTATAGTTCTACTATTTTCAAGTATAGCCCACGTAAATCAACGGAATGCTGTTTGATTTATAATAATTAGATTTTACTATTTTATCATTAGTCATTTATTTTATAAGAAATGGGAATGCATTATAAAACCATTAGAATATTTCACTGTCCACGTTTATCTGAAAGAGACTTTTGAAACGTTCTATTATGGATAAAAATTTGCTATCTATCGATTAACATTTAATTAATGAGAATTCCTACGATCGGAATTGCGGTTTATCCGGGATTATTGATTGAATCATCGAGCGGTCGCTTGATTTCGTAATAGCGTTGGTAGATTTGCCTATGCAAATGACGGCGGATCGCCGGCGAACAATAAACGAGGGCCGGTGCAATCGGACGAGCACGGATAATTAGTAAGTCGGTGGTAACCAGTTTAACAAACGCGTTAAAGGAGCGGTCAACTTTATATCGGGACAAAGACGAATGAACTGTTATTGATGGCACTTAACGCGTCGGTCGCCAAACCACGGCTCAATAAAATTATCACTGCGTCACTTACACTTCACCGAATCCGTGAATTACGATTCTCCTCGATTTACCTGCAATCACCCTGTATCGGCTCGTTTCATTTCTTTTTTCAATACGCATGTTGCCTCATAGTTCTGTTCATACTGTATGTTCGTTCACGACGTAGTCGACAATTTCCAATTATGTTCCTGACAAAAGCTTTCGGGCATTTGTATACACATGAAATATATATATAGGTAACGTGTAATAATACACAAAGCTCGAATATTGAAATGCAATTCAATGGTGCATTGATTGAAAACGTTTTTAGAATAATTTTCTATACTTTTTTCCGTACTTCAATAGAAGTGTTTACTCTGATATCTGATGGAATTCTATTTCCGCGGAACGGATACAATTCGAAATAACAACGGCGGTCACTTCACCGTGTAAAAGATTTGGCGCATGTTGGGAATCCGAATAAAACGGCAATCTGTGTCGCCGACTCTGGGACGAGGGTGAACGACTAATTAACGTTCCACGATCTTATCTGCCGTTTTCTTTGAACACAATTGCGCCGGGAAGGCGACACACTGGCCTGATAGTTTTTTCTCACTGCTTCCAGTCGAAATCGTTGCTCTTGATCTAAAGACATAAGGATCGGGGTTGTAATTGAAATGTTCTGGCTCGCTCAGATTTAGACTGTTTGATAGCCACGGAATGGTATCATGGATGGAAAGGGATCTCGCATGCAAAAATGGTGTCAATATTCGTTGTAATGGAATTTCAATTTCTTCAAGATCTTCACTTGAATAGCGGATTACAATCGATACATAAGCTTATGTGAAGGAAATGAATTCTGATGAAAATTCTTGCTTACTAGTCAGATATGTTTGCATTATAAATTAGTAGATGAGATTAGTATCTATCGACACTTGGAAAATATGTTGTTAAAAAAACAGGCTTCTGGTTTTCAGGTGAATGGCCTCAAGTATATAGTCAAAGTTATTCGATTCTTTCGGATGAATCAGAGAACAAATATTTATTCATTTTACATATCTATATTATTTTATTCACATTACACAGAATTTCATACGAATGTGTGTATAATGTAGAATGTTAGGGCACGACAGATAATTCGTAAAACACGAATGAAACAGTCATGCAAATTAATTTCGTGTACATAAAACAATTATTATCTTCTGACTCTGATTACTGAGTATCATTATCGTAACAAGTACCATGACACCTTATCTACGATCAATCTACCAATGGGAATTCCATACAAGAAGTTGATCATACATTAAGTACAGTGAATATGGACAACGCTCGTAAGGATCGTTGTTTGTGAGATCTGTATCGAGATCGAGCAATTGTTACTACTCGAGATAGGCTTCGGGTGTTCCGTTGTTCCCTGCTCGGGCTCGTCGGTCATTCAGACTATCGCGAGAGCCGGTGACGAAGAATTAATTGCGGCTGAGTCCTTGGCTCCTCACGGACGATCGGTGGGGCCGATCCTCTTTGTTCGGCTGGACGTGCTTCCCGTATCAGCATGCGTGATGCACGTGCATGAGGTTTCATCGGGTGCAGGAATGCGCGACCGATAGGTTTATGGAATATCGATGGGCCTCGGACAATTTATTTCACTCGCATTTTCGTCCGAGGGTGTCAGTAATTATACGAAATCGACGTACGAGCGAGTAGAAATCAAGCGATTACGCGGAATGAATGAGGAATTATAGAGGACGAAATATGAATCGTATGAGGATCGTGCGAGAAACCGTCTGGAATTGCTTCACCCTCGAATGCATTTTGATATTACCGGTACTGATATCTGGCGAAGATAGAGGAAGAAATATATCTCTGACTACCCGTTGCGAAATGGTCGCAGCATCCGAGAGGATCTTGGATATAACTGCATCTCGTGGACGCAAGCGTTTCTATCAAATGGCAACGGTATGCAGCCGAGTGTTAAGAAAGCGACTATAACTTCGTTGAGTATTCTCGGTTGAAGAATAGAAAAATATGAAGAGTTCGCATTTAGGATATCAATACCGGCTGGCGGAGTTTCGCTGAAAAATTTCCGCGCGATTCGAATCGTCTCCCGTAATCTTCAAACAAGTTGGATAGCTGTTCCGTCTCGGAACGATGTCTCCGGACGAAGTCGACTATTTCTCCCTCTCTGTCACTGGTACCTATAAAAATCGTCCTCCGGCGGAACTCTCGAGAGAGTACGTACGCACTTTCGCCGAGCTCAGTTGGCATGCGTCGAGCTCTCATCTGGAGCCGCGGCGAGGAGAGGGTCGTAAACGACGCAGGGGTTCGAGAAACGAGAATGTCTGGCCGTGATGTAAGCGCAGTTAGCCGCGCGGGATCGAAACAACAATTTCGAATATCTCTGCCTCTAACGACCGAATTCGTACTTCAGAAAGCTAAGTACGGTCTATCCTTCCCCAAAAGCCAGACGGAATCTCGTTCTCCTGGTGTTCGATGCGTCAATCATGTTCTCAAAGGAAAATCAGAAATGCGTATTGAACTCGATACGATCGTCTCGTACAACAGTCGAGACGATGATCGATACGATCCGTCGTGTAACGGCTGGTAAAATACGAGATGTGATAATTGATCCGGCGTTCCGTCGAACGAAGAGAGAACGGAGGGTTAAATTTAAAGAACAACCGTTCTTCTTGGGTGAGAGAGAGGCTAATAGCGCGGAAGCCGGACGACTTTTCAGACTTTTCAACCCGCAGCCTAATGACCGTTCTTCAGATTAATCTCGGAAGGAAAATCCTGTCTGATTTCAGAAAAGAGCCCTCTCTTTTCTTCTGTTCTCTTTGTCTGGCCGCGAGGACACTTGACAAATCTGCCTCCGGGATAGAATTACGAAACGCCGGGACCGCTTCCGCGGTTACGGACGTTTTGGTCAGACTTTTATCAAAAGGAAACTCTGTCAAAGAGCACGCGCGTGTGTGTGTGTCGTTTTTCGACGAGAAAAGTTGCAGAAAAATAGAACAGGATAATTCCTAAGTACAAATTCCCGCTCGTTTGAATTCCTCGCCAAAGCCAGTTGCGACTTCTGTAGAGGAAAAATAAAAGAGGAGTAGAGTGGGGCGCGATAAAGGAAGGGAGAGAAAAATGGGGGTGAAAAAAGGGTAAAATAAAAGAGGAGGACTGGCGGCGAAGGTGCATTCTCCGACGAACGCTGAACGACGCCTCACAATGGCGTCTGAGATAGTCTGATGAGGTTATTTGTTACATTGTTCGGGCATAATGGAGAGGGCCTTGCAATGGATCGCCCTGATCCCCCTTTTCTGCCGCCTCCAAGGATCCGGTGGTGCCTCCGAGCGGCCCGGTGAGCTTTGATGATGCCCCGGGCCCAGGACCGTCAGGGTCGCAGCCGGATTTTTGGTGCGGACCGAATCAAATCCGATCTTCGAATACAAATCGTCGTAACTCGAATCCGCGGCCAAACCAAATCTGATTTCAAGTACGCGCGTACGTACGATTAATTTCCTTCGTCATGTATTTCATGGCCAAACTGCAGATTCTCGTACAGAGTTTTCAGTTTAGAGAATGCATTTCTTTTACTGAGCATTGCACTGAGTTTTTCATATCGTATGCAATAATTTAATATATCTAATCTGTTTCTATAAGAATGTAAGACATTACTGCGATTTATAATTCGATCTGACCTATGATAATCTTAAATGATATCTCATTTGAGAAATCGTACGAATCATTGAGTGATCACCGATGATCAGAGAAAGTTCAAAGTTCACTGAATGTATTTTTAAAATATAGTATTCGTAAAAAAAGAGGCAGAGCGGTGTCACGTTGTGTGGGCCGCTATCGACACCGGACCATTGTTTAGAGCCGATCCTCCGGTTCGGACCGGGTTTTTGGCTTCGGTCCACTTTGGTCACAGCTACGGCGTGACTCGGGGCTAGCCAAGCGGACTAGCCCGATCGATTCCGGCCGCCCACGCACCACGATTCCCGTGTCCACGGCCGTTATCTCGGTTACGGTTTTTTACGTTTGCCCGAGCCTAGCCCAACTTATCCCCCCGCGCCGCCGACCGTGTCTCGCTTTTATCCAGTTTTATCGCGCGAGTTCTCGCACGGGGTGGCTCGCGGGACAGTTGGATAAATTTTTTTTTACGACGCTCATTTATGCGCCCGGACTAGCCCGATCGAGGCTAACGTTTTACTGCCTTCTCTCTTCCTTCACGGTCTTAGATTTTAAGACCGTATAAAAATGTCCGAATTATACGATTCTTTGTCGCGTGTTCATGTTTCTTTTTTCGATCGGGATCGGTGATTTAGCTTTTGGGTAGGTCCGAAATTTTCCAGGCTCGGTGTCGGGTTACGCTCAGGGTAAAACATTTTTATGAATTTAGTATAATAGAAAATGCAGATACGTCTCGTTGTCTCGCAGATCTTATGAATACGTAATGAAGATCGTACATACCTACGTAATTGAATGAAGAGGACGAGATCGTCACGTGCGATCAAAAATTATCGGTTTACAGCGTGGGGCTAATTTTAGAGCTTGTAGTGGCAAGATCGATTCGACTGGCCAATTTATTCCTTGCACGCAGAGGGTCGACGCGGGGAGGAGACAATAGCGAACGTGCACTATCGTAAATAGCGACGCGTGATTTGCATAAAACGTGGCTCCCGCTCGCAATTCACCAAGATTCGGCTGCTTTGGCAGTTCGCTGACAGTTACAGCCACGTCGAGCTTCCGTCCGTGAAATATGCGCTCACCTATTCGCCTCCTCTGCACGCTTTATTAATCCAACGAGCCTCCTTGATATTCACAGCGAAACTACTCGGATGTTAAGTGACAATATTTTTGAAAATTATTGTTATTACCATTATGCTGTTTCGTGGAATGGACTGCTCGCCTAATTCTTGTTTCGTTTAATTTACTTCCTACTCGTTTGTAGCGTTCAGTCTGTTTATTAAGTGTGGTATGATTTAGTGTCAATGAAACAGACACGGTTTATTAGACTGTTACGTGGAAATCTTTTTGAAAATTATTGTTATTATTGTGCAATTTCGAGGAACAGATTGCTTTCCTAATTCTTGTTTCATTTTATTACTGATTGTGTGTAATATTAATTTCATGTATTATACATAAATGTGATATGATTTACTCTCAATGAAGCAGACACGTTTTAGTAGATTGTTACATGGAAATCTTTTCGGAAATGATTGCTATTATCGTCATCGAAATTATCGTCATCAATTGAAATCTTCTCAGAGATTTAATGTATCAAAACATTTGCCTGAGCCTCGTTAACGTTAGTTTAATACGGTTCCTGATTGAGATATTGATGCTGTATATTAACTATCTAAATTAACAATTCACATCGTGCGTTACGCGAGGCATATCTAATCGGCTGATCCGAAATCTGCTTCGAACTAGCTTCTATCCTTCAAGTGTAATTCCCTTCAAGCTCCCGACTCATCTTCCGCGCAACGGCGATAAATTAATTAACAAAATAGCAATTGACCCAAATATCTAGTCGCCTCATCGAGCAAAAACGACACGTGTCAGTTCGCGTAAGAAAATATTATCCCAGTGACGGTAGCTGATAAAAAATATTGTCAAATATTTCTACTGTGATTGTACGAAAAATTAGGAGACGAGCGTTTATATAACAAATTGAGGGATTACGAGGCGAATGGTAGTGGGTGTCGCACGAGACTTACCGAGTTCTCTGCAGCAATTACGTTTCAAGGTACCTACGTTTGTCGCTACGCTCACTTTCTATTTTTAAGTGCAATTTACGCAGTTATTACTCGGTGCAAAGATCATCCGCGGTTCTGAAGACACGCTCGCGCCTCCAAAAACTGCGTTGAGCAACGCGATCCTACTTTCCACTAGTACACGGCAAACAACGCCTGATTAGTAGCCGTACAATTGCACAATTTGACAAAAATCTGCCAGGCTTCGTTTTTCAAGAAAGTTAACGACTTTCAATGAGAGAACGTCGGTCATCGTGTTTGCCCAGTAATTATTCACTCTCAGAGAGATCGCGAAGGAATTCTTGAATCCGTCGTATGCCTCGTTTCAAAAGAATCGTACAACGTTCGCTACTAAATCGACTAGAAATGAAAATCGTTAATTAGAATGAAAAATTATAAGAGTAAAAAGAATAGAGACGTTTCATAACTAAGATGGACATTCTCCAACATTTTATAATCTCAATTGAATCAAATGACTGGGGAAGGAGATTGTTAATTGCAGAGAAAAACGAAGAACGTTTTGTAATGAATTGGAGATGAGAGCATCGGCACGATCTCGTCATCGGTGCGTCTAAATGAGGAGAGAACCTGTCGTCGATCAGCGGGATCTTTCGCAACGCGATATTAAAACCGATCCCAGCGTCGCTGCCATTAACACTTATTTCATCGAATCGGCGTGGCGTGAAACAATAGCAAAGAGGAAAATGATGCTGATGGAATCGATTAAGTATTTCCATCGATGACGTCGGTGGTGGACGCGTACGGTGGGAGCAACACTTCCGTGGAGAATCCATCTTCATTGATCTTGCTCTCGCTCTATCAATCGATTCACCCTAATTTTATATCAGCGACGTGTCGCAACTGGAACGAGGATTGAATCGGAATTTTCAATGGGGATTAGATCTTGCAGAATGTTTAAAAATAGAAATTGAAAAATGGTTTAATTGATACCGTCGGTTCATCTGTGCATTAATTCCGTTCGATTTATTCTACGTTTAATACGATTGAATATTGAATCGGTCGTCATTGATACTTGGATATAAGTTATAATTCGGTGACGACGATTTCCCAAGAGGATTTTTAAATCGCACATCTCGATGGATTAAAGAGAAACAAAATGACGGCTGAAAAAATGGGAAAGCTGCGCATTTCGGTTGACAGAAGTACGTCGCATTCGCTCGGCGGAGGCGTGTGCGTCGGTTCGCGAAATGTGGGACAATGCTCGGGTCTAGGCTGAGTTATTCAGATTAATTGTCTTTTAACGTCGTCCAGGCAGAAGCGGCCGGTATACGCTGCGTGTATCATCGGGACAATGCCAGTCACGGTGTCACCGACTCGTTTATTTTCATTCGGATCTGTCGCGGCTATATTGAGGAAGCGTCGATCGAGCAAGGATAACCGCGATCGCGGCCATATTTATGCCTACCCTCTTGACCCGCGTCGCTGTTTGCGCGCGCCTATCTTCCCTCGAGTGATTCTCGACGGTAATTGAAAAGGCGCACGGACGTCCCAGAAAATTTGCTAGAGATCTCAAATCAACGGTCGTCCGTTTTCTGCAGAACTGCGTTCTGTTGAAAAAATTATTTCGTATGAAACTTATTCTGTTTTTATGTGAAGTCATTAAAATACGATTTAGCCCTAATCAAACGCTAAGGGGATGAAAAGAAGGTTAACGTGTTTTTCTCAATATCTTATAAGATGTTTGACGAGTTATAGATTTCGTTTTCGTTTACAATGGCTACCCTCAGAAATACCTAAAAATCAAGTTTAGTCTATCCCCAAAATGCATATTCACGAAATTCTTAATATCTTTGAAATTCCATGTGGACTTCTTTACATAAAATATGTTTTTAAATAAATATTTTAAATTCCATCGACAACCAGCGTAGGTAAAAAGAGAGACGTTAGCATAAAATATAAAGACATACAAATCCCCAACATCTAAACAATTTCTCCTCATTTCATTTAGAATCAATTTCACATGTAACAGCAACTCGATCTTTTATATAAATCGACAACCTAATTATGTTATTGAAATCCGGAATTCCTCGGTTCCGTAACATCATAACGCGGACCTAGGAAGAGGATCCGTCTGATATATTGCACCGGTCCCAGAGGCGGAGGTGGTACAGCGGTAGCAGTTATAAAGATTTGTAGGGACAGGTTCCCGACTGCCTACTCTCTAGCGGCTGTTGCTCGCGTCCTAGCTCTCTCGCGAGGATGAGATCGCAGTAGATCTTGCAGAGGTCCTCTTCCTCCTTCGTCCTCGTAGGTCGTTGCCGGGCGCACGTTCACCCGTCGCGTCGCTACACCTACACCTCCGCGTAGGTGCACGGCTACCCGGCAACCTACCTACGTGATCCTGCCCGGCTAACACACTGCCACACTAACAGCCGCCGAAGTAACGGTACACCAGTCCTCCTCCTGTGCTTCTGGGCCTCTCGCGTTCCGACTGGGAAACCTGCAGGGAAATTCCCCTTGGCGATCTTTTATCCTTAACCTTCCTTCGTGAACTATCACCTTTTATCACGCGATACGAGATCATTTCTTATTTCGACATTTTACGTTCTCATTTAACCCTTTTAGTACCGAGCAAAAGTATTGTACCTATGCGAAGAATGCCGG
>NW_017133727.1:811493-838883 GCF_001652005.2 Ceratina calcarata | reverse complement strand
CAATGCGAATAGTAAGACGCCCTCGGATAAGCGACGATATATCGTCGTTGGCAATAAAATGCGAAATTTATTGCGAAAATCGAAATTATAGAAAATGCATTTAATATGCAGGAACATATGCAATTGTCTTGAAGGATAAAAGAAATTCCTATCGAGATTGCAATTTCTTAAATTCGCATTAAATATGATTTTTATCTATCGTTGTCGAATTTTTGACATAACGTTCTTATCGCGCAGAAAAATAATCCTGTAGTAGAAGTACGTATTATAGTGATGTAGAAGTATAAACAGGAAACTGGATACACTAATTCGGTCGAAGAAAATTCTTACCAGATTTCATCTTCTCGATTTGGGTATGGAAATAATGTACGATATAAAAATGCATAAAGAGCAGCGAGGATCAAAGGAAATTCTTAACAGATTTCACGTTTTAAAAGGTTCATTTTCCATAAAAATCTGCATTCTATTCATAACCTTTCTTCTGCGACGTTGTAATGTCAATCCTTTCTCCTACGAATATTCGCCTCTTACTTCGCCGGCGACCGGCGAATGCTCACGCGAGTTCACGCTGTCTGCAGCGGGTGCACGTGCTGCCCGTGTCACGTTTCCACGCTAAGTCATCGGCTCGGGCAAGAATTTCAGCTCGCGGTCGATAGTCCGAATGAAAAATGAGGAACGAGCGTGTTTAGAAGGGATAACAAAGGAAAGTTAAAAAGTGAAAATAAGCAGGGGAAGAGTGGTCGAGAGGTAGAAAGGAGGCGGTGAAAAAAAGCAGAAAGAGTGAATAAAGAAAGTGAAAGAAAACTGGACGGAGTTAGATAAGGAGGACGGCGAGTCGGTAGAGGACAAACGTATTAAGTAGGAGAGTAGAACGAAATAGGAAAGTGTAAAAGAGCAAGCCGACTGTGCGTGAAGAAGCGCACCAGTGAAACAGCGGCAGATGGGAAATGATCTGGAATAGGGTTACCGATCTTCAGATCGTTGTACCACAAACCCCGTTAATCTTATCCCCGAGGAGCAAACCAAGTTTCCCAATTGATTTAACTTTTGCGTGATCATTTATTTCTGGTCCAATTATATAGTTTAATTGCTTCGTTTCAAGGGACAATTTCTTCAATCGATACCTCATCTTCTGCAAATATATACGTAGAAAAATTGTATCAATAGAAGACATAAAGAATTCATTTAATCCCCAAAGAGATACGAAGTATGAAAGCTGGGAGACAATTTTTAAAATACAAAAGAAATTCCTATTTAGATTTCATTTCTTACATTGACATTACGAATAGTTTTTGTTCTTATAAAGATCCGGAATCTATACGTTAGAGTCGACTAGAGCAATTACTTAATTGATGTAACTACTTTTTGACTGCGAGTCGAACACAGCCAAACCCAGCGTGTATCGGGGACAGATCGTGTAGTTGGGAGAGAAAGGGCTGGGTGGAGGGGACAGACAAAAAGAACGAAACGAGGATCGAAGGGGGAGAGGAAGAGGGACCGCGAGACGCGAGATAGAAGTCGAAGCCGAAGCTGGTGCACGCGCGAGCGAATCGATGCACTCGCGTGTGCGTGCCGCGAGTACTTTCACACGGAGGTGAACAACACGCCACGGTATCTAGGCCAGGGGTGGCCAACCACTCCTCTGTCGCACCGAAGATACCGGCTGCCAGACGCTCTCCGAGCCGGGACGCAAAAAATTATTTTCAGTGGTACGACAGCATATTTGGGAAGACGCGTCCTAATCGTCCCAACCAGTGAAATCAATGAAACGTTGGAGATACAGTCTAGTCAGGCGAGTTTTTATCAAGTGGAGCAAGTAAATCATTTGCTTAATTAAACGTCGGAAGTACGACGAACCGTGCGATTTTTTTAATCATCAATCAATGAATTGTTTCTAAGTTGAATAGAATGACGTTAGCACGAGTAACAGTCTCAATCCTGATATCAATTAATAATTACGTTCTGACGTTCGAAAAATGAAAATCGTTCTCAGTAATCTAAATTTTGATCAGACGTAAGCAAAAGGAGCAATGAGGCTACTTGCTAAATTAAATAGAGGATGCAATCAGAATTAAAATGAACGTAGCTTTGAAACACGGAAGGCATTCATAATTCCTAAACGACGATTTACACGCGAAACATCTGTCGCTTACGCGGATGATGGATGCATCGGCCTGTGTATCGCAACCGCTGATGAATGCAGCCAGTGACTCGGACAGGGCGCGTCCGGGTCAATTAAGATCGACAAAATTAATATCGGAAGACCCGCTACTTTGATTTTCACTTCTCCAATTAATTCGTCTCGCGTTATATTAAAAGAAGGAGTCTTGTGTTGAAGGAGTCTGTTCCTCAGATATTAATTTCCGTCTGTAATTCATCTAGCACTATAAAATTTGAAGGAATCGTTCAGCGATTTGAGAATCACGTTTCTTCTATTCGTGTTTCTTAGAGAGGGAACAAATATCTTATTGGTGATTCTTTTTACGATTCCATGTACGCCGCCGCGTTTTATCGGTCCGGCACAATGAACGTCTTATTCGCGGACGACGGTTCGATGCTCGAGTTTGTGGCACGCGGCAAATATTGAAGCTCTCTCAGATAAGACTTTTGCAGACTGGCAGTCGGCGCGAGCAAACTAGCAAAGGTGCCAGGGATTTTTCGCATCCTCTATCTCGTTAGGTACTAGATGTTTGCAGTGCCAATAAACGCAGGGCGAATCAATAACCATATAAAATATCTGATATTTTCCACGTTTCATTGAAAGTCGTTCTATACCAGTTTTCGATCGAGTTCACCGAATTATCAAAATTTCATTTCGTTTCTCGATATTTTTTAATAAAATCAGCGCGCGTTATATCAAATGACAATTTTATCAATTTCCGGTTTATTAAAATGAGCCAAAAATAAAAGAGAATATCGAGTATATTTTAAATAATAAGATCGTTCGGACGTTATGACGTTCAGGTTGAAATTTCCACTCGAATTTCGAATAACAATACTTGACGCGTTAGACTCGGTCCGTCCGGAGAAATCGCTGGAAAGGCGATTGGTTATCGCGAGCGCACGGGAATGACATAAAGGGGCGCGAATACTCGCCGCGGTGTGGGTGTAGACGATTCTATCTAAGTCCGAGGGCAATGCACCGCGCGATGCACGGCCGAACGCTTGCATCATTTAGCTCTCGCTCCTTAAGAATCCTCGCTCTCCTTTGGTATGCTGACGCCGTGCGCCGCTAAATTCACCCTTCGCTCGCCTCGTCCTCTACCGCACCATCAATTTTCCATTGTGACTCTATTAAATATCCGTAGGTTCTATGCTTTCAAAATTCATTCAATGTCCAAGAATATGTAGAATGTAACAAATGGAATGCAAATTGTTTTTAAAGGATAGAAGGAATTCTCATTCAGATCTCATGCTTTCGTATAAAATTCAATATTTAAGAACGCATAGAATATAAAAAATATTTTTAAAGGATGAATTAAATTTTTGTTTTTTCATTTTCTAAATTGTTTTATTTGGTGAAAAAATCGTCGACTGGTCGGTTTTGCATAAAAATCTGTCGAATTTTATTTGATTCGATCCACGGGGAATCGATCGTCTCGCGGAGCAATTATTATCGCGCGATGAGGTAGCCGCGGTGACGTATGATTATTCAAAGATGCAAATGTGCAGCGTTTTCTGCGGCCGTTCGCCGGCCAGCACACGCGCGTCCCACTTTTCTTCGCGGTCGGAATTTTATTCGCGGCCTTTTGCACCGACACCGACGCTCGCGCGCGCGAGAGAAAGAGAGAGGCGGGGAGAGACCGTGTGTCGCGTCCCCTTGATACGGTAAACCGGCGACCGAGCTTCTCTCCGCGTTATTTTGCGGTGAAACGCAACACGCGATACCGGACCGTCGGAACACGACCCTTCGACGGCTGGATCACGGTGAACGATGGGTACTCATTGCCAAAAAAACGAGACATTCTAGGCCGAGGAAAACCGTTCTCCAAACATCAAAAACGAGAAACCTGATAACGGCAAGTATGCCTCGTTTTAAGAGATAAGAAGTCGTGTCTCAAGATCTACGGTCCTTCGATTTGAAGTTAGTACCCGCCGTTAGCAATTATCTTTGGCAGCGACAAAGGTCGACGCGTTCCATAGCCTCCTGACATTTCCAGCTTTGGAAAGTCTGGGAATTCGAACCGTGGCCAATTCGATCGCGGGCTCACGAGACCACGCGCTTATAAATATCATTCAATTTTTGTACAAAATTCGATACAGGGTTTAGGGTGTCGATTTAAAAATTCAGATTCCATCGTGAGATACGAGTAGACCAGGGCTGCTATGAAAAATCTCTCACGCAGGTATTCGGGATTTGGTGGGGGTATGCTAGGCATGGTCAGTGATTTTTAATAGACCTTTCGCCTTATGGACCTCTTGTTTCTCGCATACACATTCACGATTAGATTTCATAAATTTTTGTATAATGCAGTGTGTACAATCGTCGAACATGCAATTCTTCCGTAGTTTAAAACGTCACATAATGTCCATAATATTACACCTGGTGTAGGATTGCATAGAAAGTACGATGACGATGCGAGCAGTTTTGCAAATATGCACTCAATTAGCTTTGGTACATTTTTACACGTATTATGCAGTGTATGCAATTCTTGCAATTCGTCTGTAGTTCAAAATGTCACATAATATCCATAATACTACACCGGGTATAGGCTTGCATAAAAAATGCGATGATTTTATACGTAACATGCAGTGTTTACGATTCTTCTGCGGTTCGTAACGTCGCGTAATATCCACGATACCTGGTATAGATTTGCATAAAAAATGCGATGACGATACGAGCGATCTCAGAGGCAAGAAAAAAAGCTAGTTATCGACTGTATCTATCGTCTATCGCTAATTGCCCAGTCGTTTAACAGAGCCATTAAGCGACGCTTACAAGCAGAAAGCAGTCGCTGGATTTTTCCTGGCACGAATTTCCCGATAGAAACTTCTCTCTCTAATTACACACGCGCGCATGCGTTTTATTCACATAAATTTCACGCTGTCTGAGCACCGCGTGATACTAACGCACTCAGCTACAATACATAATTATATCTAGATAGAAGTTCGCCAACTCTCGACTTAAGATCGTTAGATTCTAACAAGAATAATTGATCAGATTGTCAAAAATCGTAGACGCACCGCCGCCGGTCGCGTTCGAATGCGACACACGAACACCGTGGATCGCATAATCGCGCGGGACATGCGTGTTGCACCTTGAATCTGATAGTATAATGAGACACGGCGTTCATTATGGAAATGCTGGATTATTGATTTGTCAGAGCGTTGGCGTTTTTTAATTACGCGACGCGGGGGCGCTTTGGGAGATCCATTAAACCTGAAAGAGATCAGGTGTGTCACGTTGAGAAATGCTAAGTTGTATGCTTATATCACTTAACGGGATTGTGAAGTGTTAAAAAAAGCCGACACTTGGCGTTTTTCTACGTGCAATTTATTCATGCATTAGTTTTATATGTAAACGAGCCGATGCGAGTCGTAGAAGAAGAATTGTGTCCTCTTTCGGCCTTTGGTTCAAACTCGAAACGAGGCGAGTAGGAGAAATAGGAAAAAAACGGATCAGTCGGGTGGCATTCCATTTCGATTACCTTGGCACAGATCCTTTCTTCGGAATCGCTTTGGCCAGACTGTCGCACTGCATTAAAATTTACCTCGTGCGCGAACTCGGTTATGCATAAATAAAAGCCGCACGATGCATTCTTTGAGGTCAGTAACTCTGATCCTGTCTAATGCCCGATCGATTACGTTTCGTTCAAACGATATCGCTGATCTGCACACCGTGGATTTTTCTACAGAATTAAGGAGCCTTACTAGTCTGTCCGCCAAAAATTTAGGTCATTTTTGGGAGTTTTTTTTTTAAAAAGTATTCTATGGAATTTTTTTAAACTTTATTTGCCTATAAATGAAGTGTGTAAAATAATTTTTTCGTACAAAAATAACGAAAGTATGTAACTATTACATTATTACTTATATTATATTAATACTATTAGAAGGCTGCCTCGAAGATTTTGTATAATTGATAAATAATTATAAATAAAATATATACCACACAATTCTCCAATAATTACTGATATTTCTAATAAAGGTTTTCAGTAATTTGTTCTGAACCATTTGTAGTTCTTTGATACTGTTAAAAAAATTATTCAGCATTTATTTTTCAACGTCGATGTTAAGCTCTGGCGGGCGAACATGGCAGGTTCAATTTGCAATAATTTCACGCGTTACTTCATCGAAGATGGAAAGTCCGCTCGAACCGAGTTTGACCCATTTCTCAAGGTGCAGGATTTTAACGAGAGAAAAACGTCTCGTCGCGTCGAGTCCCCCTATTGGCTGGAACCACTCGCAAGCATAAATATTCTACAGCGATCTCTCCTTTTAATGGATGCAACATTTCGTTGCAAGTTAGTCATCTCCGGTGGCCAATCGATATTCTCATAAGGCAAACTTTCTTGAGACAGTTTTCAATCTGTTCATTTTTTATTTTGAAAGAACGGTTTAATAACAGGCAATTAAAGTCGGCGAGCATCGCGAAGGAGTGAATATTACTATTTCTCCCATTCTCGACAGAACGTTTGCAATAATTTCATCGATGAAACTCGATGGAAGATAGTATTTGATAAGGAGCAATTAAAGCCCGAGGAGAGCAGCATCCCTTCGCCGAAGATCGGGATCTGAACAGCAGAGTCAATAGCATCGCGGTTAATGCTAGGGAAGACTGACGACGAACGGGTAATAGTCGCCGCTTCACCCCTTCGTCCATCCCTCCTCCAACCCCTCTTCTCGGATGCAGCGCGGCGTCGATGATCACGAAATGCAGCGTGCACAGGTTGCGGCCTCTGGTCTCTCGGATTCGCTCCAGATCCAAATTTCTGGCGGGGCGAGGTCGATGCCACCGGCTACTGGTGGGCTCGGCGAGAGAATTCGAGAGATCGAGGGGGGTTCCTCCCGGCGTCCGTCCGCCAGAAGCGCGGAGAAGGGTGACGGGTGGTAGAGGTTGATGCCCGGGTTTACTTCCTAGTCTGCCGGTTGCCTGTATCGACCGGATAGCGTCCCGACGTCTATAGCGCTCGCTCGGCCCTCTGCTCCCTTCTATAACGCACCGCACACTCTCTCTCCTTTCCTCTTTCCACGTCTGCTCCGAGGAGAGCAAGGGAGCAACTGTCTGCCGCAGGTTAAACCGTAGGTCAGTGCGTCTGGACAATTTTTGAGAGTCGACGATCTCCATTCATTGGTCTCGAACGTTTTCCAATTTTCAGCCTCATAGTTTCGAGTGTCGTTTCAAAAGAGGAATTGGAGATAGTGAATCTATGCTGAACAATCATTTAATCTTTCTATGATACCATGGGTATCAATGAAAGACTGACTGTAACATGAAATTAATAGTATGATAGAATTTTAGTAGGGAATCTTCTTGAGTTTCATGGAATCTTGATTCTTTACTATTTTTCGTTATGACGAAGTCTCGTCACTTAATTGTATGTGGAGAATGACATAATTCACCATTTAAAGAGCGATTTAATAGTGTTATAAGATCTTGACTAATTTAAAATGGTAACTTGATGTATGGTCAAGACTTAATTATTTTCTTGTGAGCTAGTCGTAACGAATCAATTTTCACGTCCTCGACGATGGAAAGCCATAGCGTCACTTTCCACGCGGTTACGAGCGTCGGTCCCAAGAACAGTGCGAGAGAAACCCGGCTTCGAAGATTGACGTTCTCCTATCGCAACTTTCCAGGAATGCCAGGTATTCGAGCGTCGCGGCGCGTTAAGAGTAATACCGACGTATTGAAACGGGTTAAACGATAATCAGAACCGTGGGACTATAGTTCGCGTATTCAACGCGTACGATTAAAACAGAATCGAATCAGACGTTGCAGCAAATTGTCTGTATTTTATATAGCATTTTTCTGTGACATCTTATGTATGTCTGGTTCAAAGTATATATTCTTTTTTATTTTGTTGAAGTAAAGTAAACCGCAGGAATCTTTGTCAGTATGCATTAGAATTCTTCACCAAATCCTTGTGCTGACAAATTCTAAGAAAAATGGCAAGTTTGAGGAATGCACATTCTTTTATAAAAATTATTACGTTCCTTCACTTAATATCATTGAAAGCATACAGGATTTATTTTACGATAGTATCCAATGGCACGTTGATCAGAATTTTTGACGGACGCTAAGTGGTTGAAAGCGTCTTAAAAGACTTGAGAATAGAGACGTAGCCGAAGGGTGTGGTTGGTCGACCCCCGGGTTAGTCGCAGCGTTTCGGCAAACTTTTTGCAGGCTGACCACATTGTTGCGGTCACCGGTGGGCCAGCTTTCGCTAAATTACCGTATTTCGCCGGTAATATCGCACGGTTGCGAACCGTATTATTATAGCTGGATCCGGGATCGGTTTTTGGAAGTCGGTTCTCACGCGAGTCGGTAGACACAGTCGCCGGATGGTCCTCTCCGTAAATTGAACCCGAGAGCTTGGGAACAGTCCTATAAAAATGAATAAAACCCTTTTTAAAACCGTGGCTTTTAAATTAGGGGTTGTCAGAATTCGTTTCAACGATCTTTGTTGCGTTCATCAGATATCATTTTCGTTAGCTTTCTCTTCCAATCATATGAAAGTTCCGTGTCGTACTAAATTATTTTTGTAATTAGTTGCATGATTAAAATTGATGTTCATTTAAGTCGTCCATAGTTTTGGAATTGTCTCCCTATTCCTCTGACTCAAAGATTTTTTACATTGTCATTCGACATGAGAATTCAACATGTAATAACTTTCTTAACAGGCTCGCAAAATTTCTAAAATTTTGTACAGTGTTTTATTAATATAATATTTAGTAACTGTTGAAATTTCAATTCTTTCTCATTGTTTTTGTGTAAAGGTGCATACAAATTTTCTATCATCACTCGTAAACAATTAATACCGTTTCTAAATTTCTGTAGA
Source organism: Ceratina calcarata (assembly GCF_001652005.2). Lineage (NCBI taxonomy): Eukaryota > Metazoa > Arthropoda > Insecta > Hymenoptera > Apidae > Ceratina > Ceratina calcarata. Next base: position 829,884 of record NW_017133727.1, on the reverse strand, counting down.
AATCGTTTGCCTATTCCTTCGACGATTTCTTAAATCCAAAGACGGTTTCTTAAATCTGAGCAATCTGTTTCGTCGGTTTCCGTCCCGGGGATTACCGGTTTGATTTTCATGTACACCGGGCGAATTTCGCGGCTCATTAGAGGCGAAGCTCCATTACGAAACGGAGAGGCTCTCTCGTCGGTTTCTCACGTTTGTTCGCCGGCGAACAATTACGTAACGTCGTAAGCCAAGCGAGGAGCAACGAGTCGGCAGCCCTGGTCTCCTTTGAGACGCGCTCGCCTCCCGTATTTACATATATTTACATGCTAATATATAGGGTGAATCGGTTACCGTCACCACCTCGGGCGGATCGCTTTGTTGACCACCCGTTTATAGATCTGATTCAGGAAAACCTGCGGTCAGTGCGTCGACTCCATATTCAGAAATCTATTCTGCGGAACATTTTCATAAATCAATTATACGAGACATACTCGAAAACCAAATATCACATCTTTCTTGTTTTATCTTCTGATTTTTCTATGTACTTGGGTACTCAAGGAATTTGTTCTGGTATATAAAAATTGTATTGGAAATAACTTATAGGAATAGAATTAATTAAATGATAGAACATTTGGTGGGAGACAGAGCTTCGAAGAGATTAATTACTCAGACTGCAGAGACAAAAGAATACTTACAAAAGAATTTTATCTACAGAGAATATAAAGCTGTATGTATTAATGAATTCGAATGCATAAAATACATAAAAAATAAAATGCATTGTGTTATTGTTTGTAAAGGATGACACATTTTATAAATTGATATAGGTGAATTATTTTGCATGAAACTTGCAGTGGCCATTCGTTTGAGTAATTGTTGCATTACAAAGTGAATAATTTGTGAATTTTTCGAATTGCCTCGAACAAAAGCTGTGCGGCTCGTTAATCGGTTGCGCAATCGGCGTATCGTATAATTGAATCAAGCTTAATGTAGTCGTAATGAGAATGCATATGCGTCGCAGACAGTATCGCTAACTGATATCGTGTTTCAATTTGCATGCGCTCGATAATATTACCAGACGGGATATCGGCCCTGTGTTTTAATTATCTTACACTTGCACCGTGGAAGTCTCGACAGTTTTTCCATCGCTTTCGGCTCTCACTCACGTTATTTTTCTCCGAATCGCGTCGGCCTTATCTAACTTTGTGACAACCGGCCTGTTTATTTCATTCGAAATCGACTCGGATTAATAGCGTTAAGATAACGTGAGATTTGTTGAAGCGCCGCCTGCTCCTTTCCCAATCGGAGCAGAACGATAAGTGTTTTCACTCTCGTTGAAATAAGCATTAAAAGCAATAGGGAACAGATTGTATATACAATAAATTCTCAGAAGTAGAAGTTTTTAAAAAATCAGAAACTATGATAAAAAGAATTCTAATGACGCAATATTAAAAACAGATCAATTCCAATAATTGGAAATTACATTTATAAAAGATTAAAGTTTAGAATTATTTTATAGAACAAATTTCCCAACTTGTAATATACTGCGTTTTCTCGCGTTTTGGTAAATCCAGGCTCAATTATTCTTTAATAGAATCGAGTTCATTAACCCTTTTGCGGAGAACGATTTCGTTGGTAACGAGCTCGAGGCTTTTCAACCGATTTCGAAATGGGGTTTCATTTAAGAGAATAATAGAGCGACTGCTATTTAATTGTGCGTTCTAGCCATGTGAACTGGTAACGAACTTTGGTTACCAAGCACATCTCGATGTCAATTCATCTTGTTAGACAGCCGAGATTTTTAATATACTTGCGATCCTTTAAATTAGAGGATCATTTCATTTTGGCTACAATCGCTGCACATAAAATTCCTCTTTAAAATGTAAATTAGTCTACAGCCGTGACATTGCAATCTCGCTTTTATCACGTTTCTCATTGCTGAGAAAAGTTATCATAAATAAAAGAAAGTCATTTTCATTTCACCTCGATCGGTTGAAAAAAATTCCTGAGGATAAGAAGACAGTCGGAAGGGTGGACGGAGGGTGGGTTCGGAGTTGAGGACATCTGGCAGGGTTGAGAGCTGCTGGCGAGCCAGGGTGGCAGAGAGTGGAGAGAGCGAAAGAAGAGGGCTGGGTGTAGGCTCGGGCCGGCGGGGACCGGATGGAGGGAGGATGGCGGCTTTGGCCGCGACGAAGGGATGGAGGAAGGCTCAGGTGGAGGGGTCGATGGTGGCGGTGAGAGAAAGGTCGGTGAACCCGGGGTCGATAACCGACCAACCTAACATCCACCCCAGGCTCTCTGCCTTCGCCAGCTGATCTACCTGATCTCCGATTAAATTGCGCGCGCTCAGCTCAGTTCAGCCGCACCGTACCGATTCGATTCGAGAGCTTCGCATTACTAGGAGAATAATAAGAGATCGATAACTTTACCTTCCGATTTCCCGATGTTCGAATACAAATACGATTTCTAATTTAAAACGAGTTGCAATTGAAGCTGAACCACTAGCATTCCTACCGTCGAATCCAATATGAAAAAAGGAACTGGGGTTCATGGTTAATTAATTAAATCTATATCTTATAATTCCGCTGGTACCAATATTCGTGTTTCTTATCAAGACGGATTAGAGCATACTAAATAAATTCAAAGATTGCAAATTGCTTAATATTCGGGAGAGGGGTTGAATCTATTAATCAATAAGTGCACTTCGCCTGTACCCAGTAAAATGAAAACAGCATCGCGCGAGGGCTGATCCCTGGTACATCGATATTTTTAGCGACGTTCCGTACTGAATTGGAAGCTGAGACAGCAGGGGAGGAAGCGTTTAAGCGCGCTCCATCGAGGAAATTACGCGCCCCAGCCGGTCAGCGACCAAACATTGTCGAGCTAACATTTATTCTTACAATTATTAACGACCTAGCATGATCGAGATCTTCGTGATCTCAATGTTCACCAAAATGGAAATATATGATATATCATAATTTCTGTAAACTAATGACGATAAGAAAATATTTATCATGACTAAAGGTAGGAATTAGGCTAACTTTCGGTCATTCTTTTCATTCAGACATTAAAATATTTCTATTTCATCAACGGTCGGCTTCAGGCATATAAAAATGACTAACGATCATTTTGATTAAACGTCCTTATCAGACATCGTGTCTATGCGTAAAACGGTGACGCAAGAAAGTCAGCACACGCAGCCGAGGTAGAAATTGGCCTATGCAGCGAAATACGCGTAGAACGGGGTCTCTGAACTCGGAGATACAATCTCTCGCGCACGGTATCTATCCGGTGGGCAGCGAGAGAGCCGGCCTCACATACCGCCCGTTCTCCGCCGCGTACAAGCCACTGTATATATAACGTAAAAACGTGTCCCGACATTTGTACAAAATGTACACGGTCTGGCCTCTGTTCACCGGCTACCACTAGAGCAGATACGCGATCATGCCTACCGGTATCGCGATCCTTTTTCGTTCAAACTCTCGGGATAAGCGATAAAGGAGGCGAGCAACCTACGCTCCAGACTTTTTTCAAAGCGTCTCGAGACTATTCTCGCGATAGTTCGGGACAAAAGATGAGAGATAGAAAGATCGGAAAGCTTAAATAAAAATGCACGATGGCTCGACTGAGATTCCACGGAAAATAAGAATTTCGTAGGTTCATGAATAAAAATGAAACACTGATTTTGAATTTCTATTTCGTGATAAAGTATTGGATCACAGTTCATCGGCAATTGAAGAATAGAAAAAGTTTCGTTGGAACGAGAGTCAGGCTCTAGGAAGAGCGGTTGAATTAACTATAAATCAGTGCGGATTTTTTCGGGCCGAGAATTATTTATGGGCCTCGGCCCGATCGTATTCGCGGGCCTCTTTGAATTGTGCTCCTCTTACGGTGCACCATAAATACGATAGCCATGAAGAATAGGGACGGCCGTAAAATTCAAGCGGCCATGATTCCTGCTCTCGTTATGGCTATAATATAGTATCTATTAGCGCAGATGCTAGGCCTCGGTTGAATCGTTGAAAGCCCCCGGCTAGAAATAAAGCAACAAAGTTCAGTCTGTGTTTGCAACTTTTAAATGCCCGGGCACCAATTCATCATCGTGCAGTGAACTAGTCCGCGATGCAGTTTTATTACTAGGAATTACATTTATAAATCGTTGATAAATATTCATCGATCGATATGATATTTAATAAACGTTCATAAATCCGTTCCATTCACATTTATTTGCATTTTATTTCCTCGTTGTTTCAAATCATAATTATTTTTATGAAAGATCGTTTGATGTTTTTAAATTGATTCTGTCCGTAAACACCGATAAATGTTTCCCTAGCGTGCAAAACCGCGGAAATCGTGTCCGCTCGGTTCGCGAATCGGCACCCGGGCCGAGCGATCACTGGGTCGCGGTTCAAACGTGGCATTCGCGTGTTCCTTCGACCGAACATCGTCGATAGGGTCGGACGTGCATCGGCTGGCTAAAAATGTGGGCCACTGTCGCAACATTTTCGTTCGATAACTTTAATTGCTTTATAGTTTTTACGAAAACCGTTCGTTCTGTAGAACGTGCACTCCGTTGACCAACGACCATGATACCCGCGTCCTCGAATAAAGCCCATGGAACTTGGTTCCTCCGGGCAGTGAACGGCACGAAAGCTCGTTTCACTTTCGCTCGACACCCACGGTCGCTTATTTCCAAATAGTATCCGAGCCCGTTTCAACTGCGAAACGTCACGAAGTCGACTGACCTCTCTCTCTCTGTCTCTCTCGCGGGTCGTTTCCCTCTCGTTTTTCGCGAGACCACGAAGGGCTGCGTTACGCCGCCGCCGCCGCCGCCGCCGCCACCGCCGCGTGTACGTGACACGGGAATCACGTTACGCCCATATAACACGCGCCCGCTAACGATCACGGTTAAACGAGTCGGCTACGTGACCGAATCACGAACGAGCCTACGGCTGCACAGGGTGTTTCCGAAATCGCCCAACCGGAAATACAATCTCCCTATATTTTTTTCTATCGTCTGCTCTGTTGTATCTGATCCGACTTTTGCATGAATCAAATTCTGTGTGGAACTTTTCGAGCATTTCGTTGATTATATCATTGGCAGTGTGAAGGATTATGAGATATACGAGATTAGATTTTTCGCTTCGTCTATGATTTAACGGAGAAATCGGCTGCGTTACGATTCGCGTTATGATTCGCGTTATGAATCGACCCGATCGGGGGATTAAAGAGAAACTCAGAGAAAGAGAAGGATCGGTCGGCGATTTAGATAAAGATCGAGCGGTAGCGCGTGCCTATCCCGTGCATATAAATCTCAGCCAGCAGAGTCACGCGTTCGACACAAATTATCCTGTTCGCGGTACACGTGATACACGTGCACGAGCACAGACGGAAACGTCGGTAATGCTTGATTTCCCAATCTCGCTGTGTACGTTACAGGGTAACGCTTGTGTTCTGTTACTCTGACTCATTGCCCGTTATCATGGAACTGCCGATCGATGGGTTCAACGGACTTACCGTTGTTTTCTCGAATCGGTAAACACCGATATCGATCCATTCACATCGTGCCTGTGAACGTCGTAATGAAAACTAATAAAATAATAATTGATACAATAATTGATAAGAATAATAATGACTAAAAATATAGGCTGATGATGCGAATATAATTCTAATTCCTTCTTCTTCTTCTGTCTTCAGGTAAGAGTCACATTCCTCAGCTACGAGATCAGGCGTTACGAGGTTAAAACGATGCGACGGAGATGTAAAATTGCGATCGACGTGAGTAAGTTGAAAATTGCACGGTTTTTAACGAATCCGTAGCTGGTGGTATAGGCGATTAATAGTATAGAGATTTCCACGGAAGGATGTCAAGGCCGTGACCCAATGCAAGGTCGTCGGCCCTGCGTGTCTTCCTCTCCCCCTTTCCCATTTTTTCCAATCTCTTTCTCCGCGACTCGTAGTTTCCGTTATTGGAATTTTCACCGCGCGACGAGTCGAACCCGTGCGGAATCTATGCTAGGAACGTCTCCGGCCTCGGTTCCTCCAAGTACGGTCGAAAACATAAATTCGATTCGCGAAGCAATTTTCTTTTCTGTCAAGAAAATCCCTTGTTCCTGGTTCAATAAAACTCGCATGAAAATTTATTTTATAACGCTTCGGTACTTGCATCTGATTCAATATTGGAATCTTTCCTCCAAATTAGGATTTGTTTTAAATCAAATGTTATATTGTTTATACGATATTGTTTCAATGATGCTTATATTTGGTTTTGGATGAGAACATTTGCTCGGTGGAAATGGTTGAATTGCGAAGGGGTTGATCGGAAGGCTGCGGCATGAATGGAAACGGGCGAGCCGGGGAATCGATTCAGCATTGAGGTCTCGTAGAACGATAAATTATGCTGAGGCGCGCGTCCGCGAATCGTAGGAAGTTCCCATCGCTTTCTTTCCACGGCTGGCATTCCTCCTCGGGCTGGTTACTATCGTAGAATCGTCGCGTTGAGGTAGCCGATTCCGGTGTCGGTGACCCGTCATCGAATCGATCGGCCTGCTAATTAACCGCGTCAGAATCCAAACTACGACGCCCCTGCAATCTGCATGATAAAGAACCGGGTGTAATTAAACGTCAATAAACGTCGTACCTGGGAACGTCGTTACGCGCCGTGAGTCATACGATTCTTATCGATTGTTGTTCCTGTTCGCTAATGGAACCGATGAATATTTCACGCCCAATGTAACTTTATGCGATTTCTAATTGACACCTCGACCGACTCGATCTCCATTATGCACTTGCGTTTACCTCTAAGGTGCGAGGCACGACGACAAACTGTGACTAAAAATCATTCGACTCGTAATATTAAAAATTTTCTAAGATTCCTCATTCTTATTCAATTTCCGGATGTCGCCGTTAAGGGTTGACCAATGCTCGTCGAAGCGTCGAACACGTTTCCATTTCTCTGTTCGTTAATGAATTTTGAACGGAGAATTTGGCGAGTGAAGGAACTGAACGTTCTCGGGAGAGAACGTTCCACCGTCTCTTTTTGCTCTCAGTTGTGAGGAACGCGTGCTTGAAAACCGCGACTGTGAGCCGTGCCATTCTCTCTCGTTTGTCCTTCTCCTTCGGCTTCCTCCTCTTTTTCCTAGTCCAAGGTGGAGGAGGTTGTTGCACCCTCCTCGTCGCGAGCATTGTGCGTGCGTGCACGAGGGTGCCTCTAGCCCCCTTCGTCCTCCACTACTCTGTATGCAGCCCGTCTCTCATCTCCGCTGCCAATGACACAGCCCGATGCAAAGGCATCATAGCGGAAGAATTCAGTATTATCGATTCCACCGTCTCCGCTTCTAATCAAAACCCGAATGAATCAATTCTGTTTTACGATAGTCGATCATAACTGCTTTAGTTAAAAGAATCTCTTGTTTCATAAAAGATTCATAAATACAAGATCGAGACTCTTTTATTTAATTTTTCTAGAAATTCATATTTACCATGCATAATCACTTTGGGCGAAAGAATGAGAACAGCATGAATTGTTTCTGAATGAGAGACGGAGAAATTGGAATCGATATTCCGAGTGGAAGTCGATGCAGACTTATGGTCTCGTGTAGCGAGCATTACCCGGCGCGCAGTCTCGCTTTTGTTCTTCCCTTTCGGTGTTCGAGCGTTCGAGCGTTTAGAAAAGTCTGGTATATAGCCTGGCGCGCGGCTCGCTACGTCCGCGAGCAGGAATATAAAGCGTTTTATGGGTCTGTCTGGCGCGCGAGCTCGGCCCTTGGCCCCTTACGCGCGAGTCCGCTCGCGAGGAGCGAGGGTCCTTGCGCCCATCCGGCCCCGACTGGATCCGGAGCAAGTGTTGCGATCGCCCTTCGACGAACACTCTTATTCATCGGTATTCTTACGATTCATTTTGAAGAATCCTATCAGTTTTCAAGTGAAAACTTCTCAAAAAATTTGATTTATTATTTTATATAAAAGACTTGTAAATTTTAATAAAAGCAATAAAGTTTGATTGAACTCAATTTCGAGGCCATATACTGTCGATAATTTTTATTAAAAATCCTTCGTTATGTATTTTCCTTTTTCTGTAAACATCAACCTGTGAATTTAATCTACTACAATAGATATTTTGAAAGGGCCGGAGCCACTCCGGTAGTATAAGCACGGTGAGTTGTCTATAAACGCGAAGAAGCCGCTATAAATCAGTTCGTTCGTCGACGAACGTATCCCGTTCGCAGTTCGTTAGAAAATTACTGCGCTCCCAGGATATGAAGGCTCTAAACCGTTTTCTTCTTTTTGGCTCCTCTTCCACGCTGACGGTGTATCCCGGTTGTCCGTGGCCGGAAGTTTCTAGCTGAAGTATTGTACGTTCTTTCGTTCTTTTTTTTTGTGTTCGACCCTCTGCAATGATATACGATGCAGAGTGGAACAAACAGAGGATGCTGTTATTTTGCTCGAAGAAACCTGTAGCAATTCTTTCTGCGAAGGAGTCTCGAAGCGATCGTAGATTCAGTTCCTGGTTCTTTAACTTGTGCTTTGAAATGGCGAGTTGAAACAGACACGACCGAATTCTTACGCCGTGCGTTTCTCTGTTGCATAAATCGTAATAAATCTCGAATTAGAAACGTTAAGAGTCTCGAGCACTGCCGAAGCTCTTGAACCGACGTGTGGAAATAATCGCGCGGAGGAAGGGTTGGCCGCGCGGCGGTGCGGTTCGAGGTAAGTTCGCCGGTGAATCGGCGCACACAGGTGCACGCACGGGGCGCATTTTTGCGCGGCGCGTGCAGCGTGATGCCGCATCACGTGTCTAGAATGTTACTTTCACTCGAGGCTCTGCGTGTGCGGCCTGCGACGCGCAGCAAACTGCTCCGTTTTGCAACCCACCGATTATCGCCAGCCGAGATTCCTGTCGACCGAGTCTGTTGTTTATAATCACCGAGCAAACTTGCTTCTATAACGAGAAGAGTCTTTTTCTTTGACATGTTAGAAATTATACAGATTAGGTATTCAGAATGTCCAGCTATCGTTGAACTCAAAAGACTCGTGCTCCCGTAATGGAATATTGAAAACCAATTTGATAATTACTGTACTTTCAATTCTTGATACTCCATTTTTCATCCACCCTTATGCTTCTTCCATCGCAGCTAGACAAACATTCTTTATTATTCTTTTCACGTGGAAGTACCTTGACCTTTTCCAATGACTCGCAGCGAGGTACGAGTCCACTCTGGCGACCCCTTCGTTTGTCGAGGTTCTCTGAAACCCTTTCTCCGTTGGTGGGTTTCGCGATGCGTATTCCCAGCAAACATCGGCGTCCCTTTGAATCGGAGAATCCCCAGCCACCCTGACCTTCTCCAACGGGTTTGAAAATCAGCCCCTCTTCGAAAGGCTCCTCTTTATCCGAGGGTGTATCTTCGTCTTTCCAAATAATTCTTTTCCATCGACACGACAAATATAAGCAGAATTCCACGAGTGCAAATACTTTTACCCTCGCCGATCGCAAAATTCCTGTCGAGTATTATTCGGGCAATTCAAATGAGAGTTGAAGTGCTACTCCAGAGATTCTGATCATCTTGCAATTTCAATCATTTTCCTTTTACTTATCAAAATCAGTTTTTTATATAATGTTTAAGATGTCTGTTTCTCTTTTTATTCCAAATTTAAACTCTAGTTATTTTTAAATGTGGAAGATCCTCCGGTTCACCCCAATTCTTTTTCCTCCTAAACTCATAAAATTAAAAACGATTTAAAATACGTACAAAAGAATACGAATGTTTACATATACATTTCGTTTCTTTAATTTCATATATAAAAATAGGACGGACGTTTAGGATACATCACTGTATGCAAATCTCGTGTCTTCCGGTTGCATTGAATTTTATCTCTTGAATTTGAAACTCGAACGTCGTTTGTTTTTTCTTGGTATTCCTTGGGAAATGGTGTCGACGTGGTTTACCCGTGAAATTAGAAAGTCGATATCAGAGCCATACGGATTACCGTTGATCCGCGATCGAGCCCCGGCAGATTCACGATCGGTATCTCTCCGTAAACCCTCGCCGTCCCGGATCGAGCTCTCGGGTTTCTCGTTTCCAGGCTCCGTGGAAAGCAGCCGCGGTAACGAACACGTATCTCGCGACTCCAACCCAGTTCCCATAACACTTTTGCCATTACTCACCCCGCTGATGAGAATGAAAATTCTAATTGTTCCTTTTACTCACATTCATAATAACTGACACATGCCTTCATCCCGTTGGTACAAATAAAAATTCTAATTACTTCTCTCATTCGCAACTGATACATATTTTCATACTCCTCTCTCGTAATTTACGAGTTCTGTAATTCTCCAATCTGTAAGTTTGCCTCGACGAATAAAATTGTAGCAACATATAAAATATGTGAGATAATTAATTATCGACAGGCAAGCCTTTAATCGACGGACATAGGTAATAACATCGTCGATCGCAACCAGTTATCGTGTGCAGGCCATATAGTTGCATTTTAAACGACGATAACGATCTCGACGATGGCTCGTTTTGCTTATCTCGGTTATCGAGAAAAAGCGTCGAACACGAGACGAGGAAAAAGGAAAAGCGCGAGGAAACGAGCCGGGCAAAGGGTCGAAAAAGGAACAACGCGACGCCTGGATTCAATAAAGCGATCTCTCGACGATTAATTGCTTCCGATAATTTATTACCAGAGTCGTTTCTAAACAAGCCAACGGGTCCGCGCTATGCACGCGCCGCGGGCGATCGGAACAACGCGGGTCAAACCTTGATAAATTATTTTATAACAGACCTGCTACAAGGTTTCCGTGTAAATAAGACGTGTCACCGGAACTGGTTACAAAAAAGGGAAGTCCAATGTCATTTATCCAACGTTAATGAAACCGTCTGGAGAAGTTCGCGTGTAACGGTCGCGTTAACTTTACACCTCCTTCGCGAGATTACATTCACGAACAGATTTTTCGTTTCCGAATTCCATTTCTCATACCTCTATGAAAGTACGCGACAAAGTGACGGCGATTTAACATCGCAACCGATGGCGACCTCTTGTTAAAGAAAAAATTATTTCACTATTCGAAGTGCATGTTGCATTCCTTTCTTACGTCGTCTGATATTTATATTATATTAATACTATTAGAATGTTGCCCGGAAACTAATTGAGATCCAACATTGAAATTTTAGTATGATATTTTTGAAGGTATAAACTTTCGAAAAATGCAAAAACAATTCGAATTTTTTAAAGTTTCGTACTGGTAAGGCCCCTTAATTAGAAGATTTGGGGAGAAGCTTTCTCTGTCTCCGGCGTCGGTCGAAAGAAACTAGTTCGGAATCGAAGTCGGAAGCACGGTTCGGTAGTCGAATCAAAGGCGGCGTAATATCAAGAGAAAATTACATGTCACCGGTCGGCAAGTGGAACGAGAAGCCTCCGCTGGGACTTTCGAGCGGTGGATGGGAAACGGGCACGCTAATAGCCAGCGAACCGCGATGCAGCCTAGAAACGATGCTCCCATCATTTTCTTTTCATCGAATCGTTCACGGTACAATGGAATCGATCCGCGACGACTCCTTTCACAGTTTCTGTTCGTTAAGGGAAAAGTTCGGGCAGGGAAGTTTCAGCGTTAATTAACGCCGTCAGAACGCGAAGTCGATCGGAAACCGGTAACTCTTTCCAAGTTTCGAGGCGCTTAAATTCCCGTGGGAAGCCTATAATAGGGACGGGGGTTGATTACCCCGGAGAGAGTCGATCTCTTTTTCTGTAACGCCACTGCGAGGGGAAAATGGACTTTCATATATATTAGAAGTACTTACGACGTGATTGTATTAAAGAGGCATTGATAACGTTCGATGCCTGAAAGATTCTATTAAGAAAGTCGAATTACCCGTGTCTAGTATCGTTTATAAAAATTGCTTGGGAACTGGGATTCGGTTCTGATGAATAGCAAAGTCATTGATTCAGACGTTTAAGCGCTCGATCAAAGATAGCGAAATGTCTCGCGACAGAGAGTACTTAGAGACAGTGGTACCAGCGTCTCTGAAAAATCGACGACGAGAACCCGGACGCCTGGTAACCGGGCAACGTCCCACATCGCTTCTCGTCGGAAACAATATCCACCTAAATCTGCCTATGAATCGCGCGAGCTATCGTTGCCCGATATCCTACAAACAGCTCTCCCTTCTCTCTCTCTCTCTCTGTCTATTTTCTCTGTCCCGTTGTGGGAAAGCTTAACTAGGCTAGAATCCTTCTTATCTTCACGCTTAATACATGAGGCGTGACTCACGTTTCATTCTGTACACACTTGCTTCTTGTCTTTGAAATAAAACAATCTTTCGAACGTCCTGAGTCATAAACGTGATTTCCACGTCAAACGAGCGTATCCTACTTCATGTTCTTTTTATTTTATATCAGAGAAGTAGACGCGTTGTACATTGAGATCGTAGTCTAATCACGAGCTCGACTCGTTACATAGTTGTTGCTCATAGCAAGGATGGGGAACTTTTTTTATATGAAAAACCACGTTCATTTTCTGAAACAATGAAAAGGCCGCAATCAGCCTTCCGAACTCTTTACTCTTAACATCTTTTATCCTGGTATAAAGACAGATAAGACCGTAAAGAAAATATTGAAAGGCCGCGGTTACATCGTCTCTGGTCTGTGTCTCGGTTATACCAGAAATGAATAGAATCGTGGTTTTGGGTATTCTAGGTATTTGTTTCATAAGATATCCCGGCAATGTTCGTCTACGAAGCTCGCAGCGCATAGAAACTTGTGGGATGGTATCGTAAGGCTTATTATCGTGGATGCAGCTGCAGCTTTACCTGGTCACGTGCGGCGGCGAATACTCCGGTCGCGGCGGTCGCCCGGAGTGCATCGAACGAGGTATCCAGGCTGACACCCACGCCGGAACGTTTTCTGGGCCGAAAAATCGCGGGAGAGCGCCGTTCACTTCCGCGTGGCCTGCTGTCGAGAGAGCGCCAGCCAATCCAGCCTGAGACCCGGGTTCCGGGTCGGTTTTTCGCCCTGAAAACGTCGCGATTGTCGAGGTCTGGCCTGGCCGAGCCAGGCGTGACCAGTTCTCCGCTCTCCCTCTATTTCTGTCTCTCTTTCTCTCTCTCTGTCCGACTCTGATCTCCTTTGCCCTTTTTCTCGTCGAGCGTTCCACCGTACGCCTGTACCACCTCCCGCGGGTACACGTGTCCGTCTTTCCTGACGCGCCTCCAGGCTTTTCCTTTTCCTTTTCTTGGAAATAAAACGAAGTCAGTCGAAGGCGACATCGAACCAATTCACATGTGCACCGTCGCAGATCCGACAGGGTTCCGTTTTAAAAAAAGAAAGAGCACTCAACAGGTTCTCTAAAATTCGTCGCATGAGTCACTGTAGCTTTTAGCAATAACGAACCGTAGAGTGCAAAATCATTTTGCCATACTACTCGAACGAAACGAGCACTCGAGTAGACGAGCAGTCTAGGATTCTCTAATCTACATATCGATCGGCCCCTTCCACCGAATCTCCATTCACCTCCGCGACAAAACACCTCCCCCTCCCGCGGTCCCGTCGGTTTAATCGGTTCACCGGCTCCCACCGCGTGCGAATTCTCCCTCTCGATCCGGCGGGTTAACCCAAAACCTTCTATATCCTTCCTACCTCGGACCAACCCTTTCTCCTCTCCGTGACACGACAACAACAAACCGTGGCAGTAGTGAATCGCGTCGTCGCGTGATAGGAAAATAGCGTGCAGTGCCCGCGCTCAGCTTGGCACGTGAGTCGAGAACCGAGGGAAAAATCGACGCCACGGCGCGGAACGGTTCGAGATGTCGACGGTCAAGACCGGCGCGCGCGCGTAGTACCCGTCGATCCGCGGACCCGGCAACCGCCCACGGGATTCAAACGGTTGCATCGATTCGGATTACGAACTCGGTCACCCGTCCGACCACCAGTTTTATCAGCCGTCGTGTTTAATTAACCGCCGGATCACCTGTACGTGTGCGTGCGTTCTTCCACTCGGAGACATGGTGGCCGCAGGCTGCATCGACGAGAACGCGTACATCAGAGTCCTCCTTTTGGTCGAGAGGTATTTCCTTCGCTTTTCAACCAGCCAATTATAACATTCTTGTTAACATCGTAAAGATCGAGTTACTTCACAACAAATGGTATTCCCGAATTTGTTTGTTCAACTAGCAACGTGTTAAATATGACTTAAGGGAAATCTGATAGACGCTCGAAATCGAAGGGTTAACCGATACTTCATCTCATTAAATAGCAGTATAATAGTATTAGTTTTATAGTTATATTAAATATCAATTTTTTTTATACTTGAAAAAATAGTAAATGCATTTCGCTTTTAGCATTCTTCATACTCTCAGATGATATTAATAAACAATAGTCGGTTAATAAATTGTACTGTGTATGAACGTCATTCTTTTATGAATATGATTTCTATTATTTTATTGTACATTTTTTAACGTCTGCATTCACAGAGGTGGTCGATAATAGGCTTTAATTATTACCTTGAATTTCGTGTCAACCGTCTGGTCTGAAAACGTGTTCGCCACGAGTCGAGCATTAATCATTAGCTAGTGGCCAGGAATATATTCCGCGAGGTTGGTTCGCGTTAATGCGACGAGTCAAACGGCTGGAAACGAGCGATTAAGGAGGCGCGGTTTCCTGCTGCTGCTTCGCGAGATCGATCGGAAAACCGAGTCCGATGCGCAACTTGTCAAGGTCCAATATCGTTTTCTTAGAAATAGTACACAGTGATCTATAAAAAATTAAATTCTTCAATTACTGCGATATCTGTTCTAAGATCCAATGATGCAAGGCTTTATCGATCATTGTAACTTCGTTCGAAGATAATATTACGTGATTGTTAAGAAATTAATTTCATCCTGAAGGATTCTGATACAAAAGATCTCATTTATCTTCAATTATATCTAAACTGATTTTGTAAAAAGATCGAGACTCGTGTATAAAAATGTATCAAACGTCGAAAGTAGAGACACCGATTTGTATAATTTGAATGGTACGAAATCCTTGGTATTAGACTCGTCGTTTAAATAAGTTTTTCAGGTTACGTTCTCTTTCGCGACCCAATTGAGCTTCACTCGATTTCTTTCCTGGGTCGTGTAGACGAGGCGTTTTCCCTAATAAACAACGGCGACCGTAATCAAGCGACCGGCAATCAAAGCCTTCTCTCGGCGTCGAGAAATCGAGTGTAATCTCTCCTCGCGATCCATTTAAATGTAACTCGATTTCTTTCCTGGGTGTTTTCTAATCGCAATAAAACAATGAAGGAAAAAGTGGAACGACGACGATCTGTGGAAACGATATCGGATCAGCACACTTTTCCCGCGCGACTCCCAACGCTCTAGCCCACGTGTAAACGGACTTTCCGGTGCGACGGCAAAAACGATTTCCTCCGCACGCGACTCCCTCCTTCAGTTAATTAAAATCGGGTTATTCATTTCCCCGGTGAAAGATATGTTTTTCATTTTCATGCGAAATGTTTATCGCGTTAGTTGAATAATTGCGTAAAACATATTTTGTAATGTTCAATTGGAATAACATGAAACCCTAACGAAATTTGTCTGGGATATCTGCAAACGTATCAGATTCTCCTCATTAAACGTGGTACGGGGTTTGATAAAACGAGTAAGAAACGGAAACGTCGAGAGTAAGTTGGAATTATCCGGGTAAGCCTAGCCACCGTGCCGCCGCACAATTAAGTCTTCAACGGGGAAACGTCGTACCTCGGTGAGAGATAAGGCGTCGTGTCGGTGTAACGAGACGATGAACCGAAGCGATGAAGCCATTTTCGTCCGATTAAAAATCGCGACAACCCCGGCAACAATTAATCCACGTCAGTCCCACTCGCTACGCCCCGTGCCAGGGTTCAACGACTCACCCTCATACGCTTTCTGGAAAGATTATATTAAAAGTAAAACGTTCATTCAATTCCACTTTCGATCGACACAGAAAATATTGCGCGTTCTTTTTCTATTTTTCATGCGTCCAATAATTGGCAATGAACGAAATAATTAATCGGTTACTCCTCAAGTATTCGAGATAGAAGAAAATTGCATACGAACTTTTTTGCAGGAAACAGTATTACCGACAACTTTTATTGGAAGCATTTTTCGAAATTCGGAAAAAATACAATTTTTTATTTTCCCGAGATTTTGTGAAGCAGAAGAGTCAATTATTAGTACACTTTTCGACAAAGTGAACCTACTGATACTTCTTATACCGTGCCGTCGCCGATCCTCTGAGACTCTCCGGTGGTCGGAGGAGTCGAATGAAGGAATGTGTTCGTGGAATTCAGGTTGAGTTTCGAAGCCGTGAAAGTGTGCTTTTCTTTCGCCGGAGAGATGAGATCGCACATTTTCAGCGAGACGGCGCGGTGTCCAATTAAATTAATTTTTGGAACTCGACCAAAATTACTCTCTGCTAACGCAAATTTTATTGGTGGTCTTTTAAATTCGTTACACAATTTGTTATGAGAAATGAATTATCGAGGTTGTATTTAGAATTTGAAGAGATCGTGTTTTCACGCGTAATAAAATTCATTCCATTAAAATATCGTTTGGTAAATGGAACGTCGATCCCATCAAATGACGCATGGCAAATGACAGAGCCTCTTTGAGAGATCGCGTTTCGATGAGTCAAGCAGGTGTTAAGAAGGGAATAATTGGAAAGAGGAACAGGAGCGATCATCAGTTCGCCGAGTTTCGCACGCAAGTGCAACAGGTGTAATAACGAAGAATCGCGAGGATCGATCGGTGGCGAAGTGCACGCGAAGTGCAAATCGCGAGTGCGACGCGGTTCGCCGGAGAGAGAAATCGTTGGAAATTGGGCCAGTCGGTCAATTGGAAATAACGAACCCTCAGCGAACGTATTATTTTGAAAATGATCCGTGAAGCAGCGGCGGCTACTACGTACGGTTGAAAGAAAACGGCGAGAGAGCGGTGACTACCCTTTCGATCCCGCTTTCGTTCCGCGGAGCCAATTTCGCTGGTTCAGGTTTCTCCTTTGATCCGTGCATGCTCCTTTTCATTTTATTCGCGTGACTGCCGTGAAATGTAAATCGGTGAAACGAAGGGCGCCGAGAATTAGAGGAGTTTGATTGAAAGCCCCTTCGGGAAATCGTGCCGTTGAAGAACCGTGCTCGAGGTGAAGTATCAACGAAGTGGGGCTTGTTAATCGAGATCTGCCGATATTCTGCTCTTCATTTACATGCTAACAGCCGTGTACATTACCCGAGCAGCGTACTCGTTGGAGTTTCGGTGACACATTATAACAAACGTAAAATGTTCTGATTCCGTCTTGACTCTCGGTACACTTTCTCTGGTTTCTCATTTCGAAAAATGCGCAGGCAGATCGTATCTAGCTACTGGGCGGTGATTTCTAAGAAAATTTCGCTTACGATCGCGAGTAAGTAAGGTAATTGAGGAGCGTACGGAGTCTAAAAGGAAAACGATAGAAAGCCGGTGGATCGCGTTTAAAAGCCGCATCCCGCGAGCGTGCATCCGCGATTAGAAGCGAACTTTCACGTGTCCGGAAATTTTCTCCGCGTATTCGCGATCGCGCCCGGTCGTCGACCGTACGTTCGGTTCTTCCTTTTAAGTGCCGACAAAAAAATTATACTCTCCACAGACGTGCGAAGAATTTCAAACCGTACGGTTTATACATTGAATTAACACTTTTCCTTTTCTTCGTCGCTGAATGGTACGAATCATGAGAACGCAGCTGCTTCTTAATTCTTTCGTATTTAAAATATAATCGAGTAAAAATAGTGGAAGTATCGTAAGTCACAGCCTATGTTTCTTAATTTGCCATTTGTAATACGATTGAGTAATAATTAGTGCTGCGAGAGTTTGTTAATTTTTTTTACACTTAAAACATGATTGATTAAAAATTGTGAGAGTATGAAAAGTGCCAGCAGGGGTTGGATCCGAACGAAAATTGATGCGACGTGGCTCGAAGGGGGTTGGAAGGAAGAATGAGTTGGCGGTAAGTGTGCCTCGCGACGTTAGCTAAATTAAAGCGGACGATAAACAAGTTCAACGTGAAAGGAAGCATCCACGGAGTTTCTCTCTGGCCTTAATAACCAGGATAATTGGAAATTAAGGACGCTGGCTTATCGAGCGGAGCGCAGCCCGCTGATAAACCCCGCGCCCCAGCCCGCTAACCCACTGTTTATATAATTTATCCTACGAGACGGCAAATCGTTTTTAGATACACAATGCGTTCGCGAAATTGCTTGAATCGCGTTTCATCCAGGGGTGCATTCAGATAGAGACTAAATTCATTAAAAGTACAAATTCAATCTTTCAGTTGACGTTTAATCTTTTAATTCATGCTTACGTCGTATAATTATTTATCACAGAAGATCATATTTAAAAATGTATTTCCTAAAACAGTTCAAAGT
>NW_017133727.1:805679-811194 GCF_001652005.2 Ceratina calcarata | reverse complement strand
AAATAGTGGAAGTATCGTAAGTCACAGCCTATGTTTCTTAATTTGCCATTTGTAATACGATTGAGTAATAATTAGTGCTGCGAGAGTTTGTTAATTTTTTTTACACTTAAAACATGATTGATTAAAAATTGTGAGAGTATGAAAAGTGCCAGCAGGGGTTGGATCCGAACGAAAATTGATGCGACGTGGCTCGAAGGGGGTTGGAAGGAAGAATGAGTTGGCGGTAAGTGTGCCTCGCGACGTTAGCTAAATTAAAGCGGACGATAAACAAGTTCAACGTGAAAGGAAGCATCCACGGAGTTTCTCTCTGGCCTTAATAACCAGGATAATTGGAAATTAAGGACGCTGGCTTATCGAGCGGAGCGCAGCCCGCTGATAAACCCCGCGCCCCAGCCCGCTAACCCACTGTTTATATAATTTATCCTACGAGACGGCAAATCGTTTTTAGATACACAATGCGTTCGCGAAATTGCTTGAATCGCGTTTCATCCAGGGGTGCATTCAGATAGAGACTAAAAATTAAAAGTACAAATTCAATCTTTCAGTTGACGTTTAATCTTTTAATTCATGCTTACGTCGTATAATTATTTATCACAGAAGATCATATTTAAAAATGTATTTCCTAAAACAGTTCAAAGTTCAAATAAAAGAAAATATTTGTTAGATGCACTGTGCATATTGAGTGATGTTTGAGGCGCTCGAAGCGTTTGCCTGATCGATGAAATCATCGGTATCGGCTTTTGCTTCCTTCCTTCCTGACTCGGGGAAGTTTTTACCACCGTTGTTTATGCAAATCGCACGAGCGCTCGTGTGCGTGCTCACGCAGACGCGTGAACGGATGCATTCGCGACGCGAGGTCAACGGCACGTTGGAAAACAACCAACGACGGTGCAGCATGGCATAGCGCACTACTACCACCACTACTCCTGCCGTTTGCACGTCTATAAGCATTTTCTTAAACGTCTGCGCGCGTCTCGCGGCGTCTAATATTATCAGAACAATTTCGATTGCTTCCTTTTTTAACCACTCGCCCCGCGTGTCTTTTGTTCCCCGCACTTCGGGAATTGCATCGTTGCTGATAAAGGAGAGGAACAGACAGGTCGTTGCGAGCCGTTTTTATTTATGGCGCTGTTTGCTCCCCGAGTAGCTCTTCATTGATGCTTTTATCGGAGCACATATTTCTCTCTCTCTCTGTCGGCAACGACGGATCGGTCGTTGAAAACGATGACATTTTAAGGAACTGAGTTTTGTTCAAATCAGGCGAGAATCTATTTTCCTCCGTGCTTGAATTTGTGCGAAACTATTAATAAAGATTCCAAAGACCGGATTTATAGAAATATAATATGCTCTTGGAAGAAAGTCTGACAGTCTAGCCATGATTCAGCCCTTGACAATTTATGTCTGAACAAATAGGAAATCAGTGTTTGGCGCGTAGGAGTAGGCTGAAAGTCGCTGATGAAAGGAGAAATTGATGGGAGGGAGAAGATAGAAAGGTAGAGAGAAGAGTAGAATTTTTCCCGGACGGTGAAACTGTCCTGCGATCGACTTTCCGTGCGACGACCCTGCGACTAGAGATACCAACTCGTTTCATGGGAGCAAACCAAATTTTTAAACCGATAGCAAGAGAGTTACAGAAATTGGCTAGTAATACTGAGCTCGACAATAAAATGAACTTTTATATTACAAGCATTAGAGTTACTGACATATTATAGGAAAATATTTTTAATCGTATTAAATATAGTAGTTAAAAGTAGTACGAAATGTTTTTAAAAATATTTGAGTGAAGTATAAGAAAAGTAAAGTATGAAATGGGACTTGTTAGTGATAGGAAAGAGAAACTAGTGACTAGTGTCAAGCATTTTTCAGACGCGATCGAAAGCTAGTAGAATAAAACTACGAAAAGCGCGGCGATGGACTCGGCTCTTAGAGAACTAAGTAAATGCTGTGTTAGAAAACCAATTAGGGCAATTATGCAGCATGTCGACGGTCTATAATTAAACATATTTTTGTCTTATCTTTTTGCTTGAACAATAATTTTATTAAATATGGAAATTAATTCATATTTTCCTATAAATTTCTCATGAATTTCTCATTTATTTTTGTATCTAATATATTAATTTTAGTTACATCGGCGTTGCTATTAATAAATTTTGGTGATGCTTCGGTTGATTTTTGTGGTAAAACGTGAAACGGAGCGACGGGTAAGTTTTCACGTCGGACGCGGTGATTCTTGGCCACGATCTATCAACGACGACGATGATGAAGCTACTCGAACGCGTTGCGATTTTAATGACCGCTCGTTGTCGGGAATAACTAATGCGTTTCGTTTTGTGTTTTTCTCTGTTATTTCGCGTGATGAATCTCGGTCGCGTTGCCGTTCACCTCGCGCCGCCGTTCCTTTTTCATCGCGGCTCGCTTTTTCTCATGCGAATTACAAAACGGAATATCAGTAGAAATTATGTTCGTTCGACGCGGTTTCACAATTGTCTTGTTTCGAGCGTCGCTGCAACGTTTTTAACAGTCAGCTTTGAGAGGAATAGATGGGGAAATGCGCTTTGACGAGAGAATTAATTCTACATCGCTGTTCTCGTTATTTTTAGGTTTTATGCCGGGTTTTATACGCATTCTTGGCGTCTAACTTTGAACTTGAAATCTCGCTTCAAGGTTCCTCCGAATCTTAAATCTCTATTTCTGATTTTTTATTGTACCTCCGCGTGTCTTGAATCATTCTGAACGACGAAACGTCGGAGCTGAGGGATCGTAACGAGGATGGGAATCGAGCTTCTTGGAGACAGGAAAGAATCGATTCTCCCTTGTCGGTGATTTTTCTCATTAGCCGTTGCCCGGAAGTGGAGGACGTCCCTCGGACTGGGACTATTAGAAGGCAATCGATGAGGGAGAGGCGTGGAAGGATTGAAACAGGAAGAGAAAAAGTCTGAAAGAGAGAGACATCGAGGGGAGCGAACGAGGGGAGGGCCCGGGGACACCGAGGGGGATAGAGGGGAAAAAAAAGGAGAAGAAAGAACGCGAAGAACGGGGGAGAGAGAGAGAGAGAGAGAGAGAGAGAGAGGGAGAAATTGCGCGAATCGAGGGGCGCGAGGGAGAAAGAGGGAAAGAGAGAATTGCCAAGAATATCCGAGGGCCGATGACCCGTGATACACACTCGTATATACGCACGTGTACGTGTATTTGATATCATCACTCAACGTCCGACTTGCGTGCACACACGTTCCTCGTAACGCGTGTTCCTCTCCGTGTCTGCGTGCGGTTGCATCGCGTCAAATACGCAACGCTACACTTTTACTTTCTTCTTCGCTCTCGTTTCGTCGTTTGCCCGAGAACGCAGGTTATGCTCGTCAAAGGGACAAATTAAATTAGAAGAGCCGTGAATACTTTAATATGGAAATATACTGCGAACGTGCCATTGAAAAATTGAATTTTCCGTGTTTTAAATACTTCGTAATTGACGAAAGCGGTGGATAATTTCTGCACGATAAAACCAATAGCTGCGAACGAAAACGAGATTCGACGCGTCTTTGCTATCATCTTGGCTGAGAAAAAAGAATGGAGAATCGGGAAAAAATACGGGTCTCCCTGCCGCGATTTATTTGCAACGACACTCGTAACTCGGAGCTTCTTTTTTATCGGGGCTAAGAATACTTGCAAGGCTGCTTTGTTTAATGCGAATCGCATCGGGTTTGTGATAACGCGACGTCTTATCGTCACCGGTTCACCAGAGTCATTGTTGACGCAGAAAATGAGAAAATTTGAAACGTCTGTTCGATGCAATTCACTTTCTATGGTGTTTCTGCTGGACTGCAGAATGAAACATTTAGAAAATTTCAATAGAAATTCGCTTCCTCTTTAAACGTTATGATGTGAACGCAGCTTTTAATAATTCATATATATTTTCTTATAAATAAGTTTAACTGAGAGTCTGACAAACTTGTAACATAATTAATCATGAAACGGAATTGGGAGAACAGAGTTTCAAATTCAGTACTTAAAAACGTCGATATGGGTGAATGGGATTTTAAAAGAGCATCGGAAGGGGATCGAGTGTCCGGTTCGGTTCAAGTAGGAAAGGATGACGCATCATCGAACACCGTAACCTGGACGGCCCACTGGGTCGCCCACGTGTCCGCGAACCCACGTGTTTATGCAAAAATTAAATTTTCCGTCCGTTTCCTATGGACAAATCAGGTGCCCCTTCGAAACTGACGTAGTCGCGCCTATTGCAACAAAGATTACCATAACACCACTGCTATTGTTAATATCATAGGGCATTGCGTTTCTAATTTTTTCTCTAGGTGTCTGTTATGTGAAACTCCTCTGTTTTTTGCATTAAAATCGTCGACGTTAACGCATATTAAATGAAAGTTAGTCGGCGTAACAATTTTTATATCATACGATTTTTTAGTAAATTTTTCACTGATGAAAACGGAGAAAAACGATCTATTTTCAAATATTTTCCAATCGATTTAGCCGAGCGAAATTGATCCATTCGCGCGGACGCTCCTCGAGCTCGTTTTCCATCCCCCAACAGGGGTAACCTTCCCCTCGTTTTTCTTCTTCCTCGTTTTTTTTCGCGTGCTCGCGCCTTTTCCCTACGGCTTGCCCGGAATAATGACCCAATAATACAGCTGACCGGGATTTACGTTTACAGCCCGTGAACCGAATCCACGGGGCGCGTTAACGAGTTACCGGCTGAACAATGCCAACGGGAGATCGTTTACTACAATTTTTTATTCTTCTACTCCATTACCAAACGTTCAACGTAATGACTGCGTAAAGATGATTTACGATATTCAATATAATGGCGCACTGACTGACGATCTATGGAGATTGAAAATTGTTCTGCGAAGTAATTCGATATTTATTTAGTTTCTAACTATAATGAAATATTTTGCAATTTTTTATTATAACGCGAAGAATCGTAATAATCACATTTGGGACAGTCTCAGTCATTCGTTTTGTGTGACGTGGAAAAAATTGCAAACGATTTAATAAATGATACTTAAAATGAAATATTGATATTACATAATTATTTAATATCTTATCCGAGAGAAATTCAGTGTAAAAAAGGAAGAAGCGGGTTTACCGGTTCCGTTCATCGTTGCGGAAAAACCGTGGAGGGAAAACGAAAGGGAAAGGGTGCGTTCTTCCTCTAGGGTTAATAGGGTCCGATGGTAAGAAGTGAAAGGGAAACGATGCGCGACGTGGCCACGGACACGTGGACATCCGATTGTTTTCACTTTTCGAGAAGCAAGGGTGCCGCCCGAACTAGGGCAAACGAGTATCGATCCCTTCGGATCCCGGGGAAAAAATACTAACGAGTAATCGTTAAAAAATTGCATAATCTTACTCGAGTTTTGCCTTAACAAATGAGAATGATCCCCAATCTCGCTTGGAACTGACGCCTTTTCTCAAGATTCTTCTTTTTGCGATTCAATCTCTAAAAAATTAGTCCATGAAGTGGATTATATTTCAAAATTAGTTTACTTGATAGTTGAAT
>NW_017133727.1:783745-805269 GCF_001652005.2 Ceratina calcarata | reverse complement strand
GCCCATGTAAAATTTTAGCTAAATCTTATCGTTAATTCAATTATAAAATAAACTCCCTTAACAAAATCGTGATAAGAAAACAATAATTCATGAAGTCTTCCACTGTTCGAAAAGACGCAGCGTTCGCGTTGCGGTAAGGAGATTCAGCCGACGTTGGCCGGACACCGTGTATAAGGCAAGAAGTCGGGAACAGTGGAGCGGACTCTCTCGGTGGAACAGTGACCCCCTGGACCAGAGATACAGTTATTGCGTTTACTCTCCTCCGTGCCGGTGCACCTATCAGCTCGTGCGCGCGCGAGCAAACGCACACAAAGCGCCCGGCTGCACTCGGCCGTCTTCCGTGCGTTGCACCGACCGATGGGTGCACTCGATCCTCTCGCGCGGAAGATTTCGACCTGTCGATGGCTCCTTTGTCAATTTTTCTAAACGTCAATTAAGAGCTTACAGCTATTTTTACATAGTAATTTTATCGCATCGTTCGCATAATTTATTTTACAGCATTTTTAAAATCGTGTCACGAGTAATTATCGCGTCTCTTTTAGTCTCGATTGAAAGAACATGAAGAGAATCATTTAAAATTGATAGACCGCAGTTTTTACTCGGATTTAAGAGGTCGCCCGTTCTGAAATCGTGGAACAAACGGCGTACATTTGCGAGCCGTTGCCGAAAAATTACGACGCTTTGTTTTACGCGTCCTGTTTTTCTCCTCCGTGCGCCGCAGACGCCTCTTTCTTTCGCTTTCGAGTACGTTGCACCCGATTGTTTTCTCTTCTCGCGCCTCTCCTTTTCTCTTAACGGTGGAAGCACAATTTTATTTCTCGCGCGCGCGAATAGAGAGCCGGTGTCGAGATAAGAGGCTGAGAAAAATGCTGAACCCTGCGAGGTTTTAAAAATTGTTAAAACCATTGAGTCGTTTGACGGTGAAAAATGTAACGCAAAGTGACCCGCTTTTTATTTCGAGCTTGTCGAATTTAGAAACGATCTTAACGTCGGTGACGCGGTCTCCCTCTCTCTTTCCGCCGAGTAATCGACTGCCGTGGAAATCGTGGCACGGGGTTATTTTCATCACGAACCCTTCAATTTTTATCCAATTTAAGATCGTGTACTGGAAAGGGATGGGAAGGGTCGTGATTGGTGACGAGACTGGAAATTGTGTGGAACATCGTGTCCCCTACGTGAGGAGAGAGACAACCCCGTTTCGGGTGCTGCAAATCAAGTGCCTTTACTCGCCGAGACATTTCACTGCCTGTGACACGGTGAGTGTCAAGGGACCCAGTCCTGAAAATTCTGCATCACCTCTAAAAGTACAGACGACGTAGAATCTCGTAAGAAAATACCAATGAGTATGACAATTTTCATATGAATTATTTAAATAGAGGATCTTTTGAGAAAATCAGAATTTCACAAATTCATCGATCGAGCACGATAAAGCAATTGTATTTAAAATGACGGTAAGAGAAGGAGGAAGATACGGGGAGGCGAGAGATAATAAAATGCAGTGGCCCCGCCTGGAGCACAGCTATCTGATCGTGAAAGCTAAAATACAACCGCCGAATGCCTCGTACCTTCTACTACTACGCTACTTATTGCGAGGTACGCGCGATAGCAAAGTGATAAAACGTCCTGTAACGAGAGAGGACGGAAGGAGAGAAGAGAAGAAGAGCCGCGTCGTCCCACTTTCCAAGGAAAAGATACCCGCGAAGATAGGATGCCCAGCTTTCCAGCTGCGTAGAAAAAAAAAATCGACTCGTCCTCGATAGCTCGATTCGCGAGAGTCTCGCAGAAAAATGATATCTACTAGGGATGTTCGATCCTCCGCAAAGAATCGATTTTGAATTGGAATCCGAGAATCGATTCTTCCGAAAAATCGAAATGAAAGAATCAATTCTGCATGAATCTGAATTCTGCAGAATTCTGCAAAATCGGCAAAAAATCGATTATCGATTCTTACATCAAGGAATCGATTTTGGAGAAAATCGAATATCAAAAAATCGATTTTTTAAAGAATTGAATCAGAATCGAACATTCTTAATATCTACCATCGTTTTATTAACAATATTCCTTCATGATTCATTCATTTGATTTTTTATCAAGTAGCTCTCTGCATTTAAT
The DNA here is from genome assembly GCF_001652005.2 of Ceratina calcarata. NCBI lineage: Eukaryota > Metazoa > Arthropoda > Insecta > Hymenoptera > Apidae > Ceratina > Ceratina calcarata. The sequence continues at coordinate 803,157 of NW_017133727.1, read as the reverse complement.
GGTATAAAAAATGTACGACTGCCGAGTCAGCTAGGTTCGTTAATTCTAAAATTGTAAAGGCGTTACATCGCTCTAATTCTCGATTCGTTACGACGCGGCATTGTTGTCCCTCGTCGAGGTGGACTCGAGCCTGATTTTTAGGGCGACGAGTCGACACCTTGTTTGCTCCCACTTTGTTTTCTTATCCCATTTAACGGGAAACCTTGGTGTCACGCGACGGTTACGCGTTTCATACAAAAGGCAACGTTCCAGTGACACGAAAGGAGTAGATTAGAATCGTTTCCAGCTGGCAGTCGTTGAAACGAGCTGCTGGTAACTCAATTTACCGACAATTACGATTGCGATAGGGGTTGAGCACGCGGCTCCCACCGTTTGCACATCGGTATCGGGAATTTACGTTTCGGACCGCCGATGTCCACTCCGATTCCCGTCGAACTCGAGACCGCGTAATTATTCATACGCCACGAGCAGCGATCCTGATCGTTGAGAATGGCCATTTCCGATAACGCTACGCCGGATATTTGCATATCGCTGGGAAATTTATGAACTAGCCACGGTGAATCGATCATCTAACGAGCGTGCGAGCACCCGTGTCAACAGCGTCGCCTGTAAACGAGCTGACAACCGACGATGTGTACACGCCGGTAGCCTGTCCGGTAGAAAAATCGAGCCAGATTTGATTTATAGCCAACGCGAAACGAATCGACTGCTCAAGGCCGTTCCGACAACCTCGCAGCTCCAGTTTTGTTCGATCGCTTCATTTTTCACTTACTCTCGTTTCGAGTATTTAAAACGATCAATTCTTCAGAATTTATTATTTTAAGAACTCTGTTATTGAGACAGTGGATTCGATTAGATAGGATTTTTGTCGAGGATGCGAAATGAAAAGTTAATGGCACGACTCGTTATATTAATTGAATGATATAGTTAAGAACTGGGTAAAAGTATTTCTGGACTCTGATAGAGATGGTGAAATCGGTAGAAAACGTTGGGACGGAGGAAGAAAGCCGACATCGGGCGACAATGTTTCGCGGGCATAAATCAGATCAGAGAAAGTTACAACCCCAATTAACCTCGGCGATACGGGATGACTCGTGCTGCTCAGGGTTCGTTGAACCGAGCCAACGACTACGAGAGTCCATTTTGGTCCGTTCACCTGATAAGAGGCTGACTAATCACCTACGTACAGATTACTGTCTGTAGAAATTTATTTCTAAATTAGATATTAACTTCGAACGCTCTGCTGGTTTTAAACGCCTCGTACATAGAATGAGTGGCGTTAAAAATAGCATATAATTCATCGAGTTTTATTACATTTTATTTCATTGATTACTGAATCTCGTTTTGATGTTTTGAAATGTTATAACGATTTTAATACGTAATTAACATAAGAAAAAGGCTAATAAAAATGAGTCAGCAACCATGTTTTGCGCAATAAAACCTGGGGTCTCAGCAGTTCTTTCGTTTGACGAAGCGAATCGCTCGTCCACAAACGCCCCGCTCGTTCCACTTTTGAAAATCGATCCGCTGGCAAAATCGTTCACTGGAACGACACACGATAAACTTTCTACGCGCGTGCAACGACGAAACGCACGGTCCCCCTTTTTCTGCGCTCCGTGTTTACGGTGACATAACTCGCCGTCGATTCGTCGTTGCACCTTTTAAAAATCATCCTGCGCAACGCAAGAATTATCCAGTCTTTTACCCTTTTTATAAATCAGACTTAATCTGACTGAACGGAAAATTGTTTTGCAAAATTAATTGCAAATGTAAAACGCAGGAGACTGTTATATCGCGTTGAACGACATATAAGAAAAATATATGCAAAGAATTAAAGAGTATAAATAATGTTGCTACGTCGCATCGAATTGATTAGTCCTGATGGCAATTCGATCGCCACTCTCAACAGAGTCAATTTTGGGGCTGATATTTATTTTTATTATGCTGATTGGACCGTTCGAGATTGAAACGGTTGATCGTTAATTCTAATCTTCCATTCGGGCTTCGAAAAGCTGATAGGGACGCGTTTCGTTTGTCGATGAGCGCGCTCGTATCACGTTCCACGCCGATGACCGAGAGAATGGACGGACGATATTTTTTTAATACGGAAAATATTTTTTATCGAAAAATATCTGGAATGAAAAAAGAAACATCGTGTCTATCGATGCATATTCTGCATTTTTAAAGTACATGAATCAGGGAAATATTTTATTGAAGAGTCAGTCGAACGATGTATAAAAAAAGCGATTTTAATTGGTTCGGGCGGTCAGAAAAGTGCGACGCGTTAAAAAGAAATGAAACGGGGTTTATGAGCCGCGGCGTTGATGGCCGAATTTGTCTCGCATTTGCATGGGACAGGAGCCGGGTTCGACGAACTCAAAGAGCGGCGGGGTCAATTCGTGGTGGGACCCTGGAACTTCCTTCATCGAGACCTAACCCCGTAAAACCTCGACCCGAAGCCGATGAATTACGAAAACGATCCACGCGGCGTGAGGGGAAAAGAAGCGAGCGCCGGCGCTCACGAATTCCCCGCGGTCGACCGACGAATTTAATGAACGAACCTATTGTCCCGTAGACTTTGAGGGAATTTCACGAGTTAATCGCGTGACTGGCAACGAAATCCGCCGGGAAATTAAATGTCCCCCTTTCATAATTAACAGTAATTTTACTTTATTAATGGTAATCCCGCGTTTTAATTGATCCAATTATATTAGTAGATCGTGAATCTTTGATGTAAATTCTTATTTTCATGAATTCATTAGGTTCTCTCGTGAAATGATTTCGTTTCTAAAAATTCTTCGTAAGTGCATTTAGTATGATATTTTAAAGATATAAACTTTCGAAAAATGCAGAAAAAAAATTCGATTTTTTTAATCAAATCAGTTTTAATGGGAAGTTCTAACATCTTTCGCACATGGATGGAATGTACATACATATATGCACATGCTTTCAGAATGTGAAACGGTAGCAACTTGACGATACGTAAACAATAAAATCTCTCATTGGTAAACAGATAAACGCAAGAAACGCGACGCTACTTCTGATAGTGAAAGAGCTGTCCGAGTATTTGTAATCCGAACGTTTCCTAGTAATCGCATACGGATAATGAATTATACACCTGTGCTATGCAATTCCACCCGGAATCTTTTCGGGTGGCCTCACTGGCCTCTTAATCATGTAAACAAACGGTACCGGATGTTGACACCTAAATACTTTTTCTTCACACGATCTGAAAATTATCGCGATACGGACGCGTCTTCTAAACATCTTTTCTCTCCGTCAAAGTGCAGCGTCGAGGTTCAACGAACCTGGGATGACGCGATACTGCCATGTTGGAAATTTATTATCTGACTCCGTTGTCCAACGACCCCCCGTTTTTTCCTCTCCTCTCTTTTTGTATATCGCGACCCGAGACCATCCGGGAGTTCCAATTTCTTAAAGGAAAGTGAAATGAAACGCGTTGGAATTCTCTGGCGCTAGCGAACTCTGAGTAACGCAGATCATTCTGATTAACGAAATGATGTTATAAAATGATCATTACGTATTACAGTGTACTTGAGAAACGTGATAGATTACGTTCGGCCAAAGACGTTCATTCATCGTTATTGAAAATCGATTAAGCTTGTACGACAATACATACAATTATACAATATATACAGTCTTAAATAACAACACTCCACGTCACTTTATACGAATTTTTATTCGAACCAGACTTCCGAAGTCACTTTTGCTCGTACAGTATATTAAATTAAGAAACCAGCGATCGTCATTAAAAAATGAATGATTTGAGGGATGTGTTGGAACATGTTTTAATTGAAATACTTGTGGGATTCACTTCCCTGTTACGGGTTTTCTATTCTGGTTGGAAAGTCGCGCGAAATTGATTCCGCTTATATGGAGCTGACGAGTGAAGATGTTCCCGGCCGCCTTAATCGAGCCCGGAGTTTATTCGGCCGTGCAGCTTTCGAACGGCCTTGCAGAAACCGTTTTCCCGTCCCTGATCGGATCGCAAAACATCCAGCCCCGACTGAAAGCTGTTCCGACGGATCGAAAGCCATCGCGTCGCGTTTCACGGAATTTCTACGTGCGCCGGGTTCGTTATACCTCTTTTAGAAAATCGTTTCGAAACGCCGAAGGGAAAGGGACTCGTACTGAATTTTGTCGGAACGTGAAAACGATTTTCTAGGAAATATTTAGGCCTTGTTATTCCTCGAGTGTACGCTGTGGCAATGAACGTGATAAATGCGACAACTGGCTCTGTTAAAATCATTCGACGTAATTCATCATGAGAAATATGTAGTACGATTCATTATAAAACTCGATTTGCCTATTGAGGAGAATTTTAATCGAAGGCAGCGTCGGTCGGACGGCTATTCCCGTTTCCTATGCAAGTCCCGTCAAACTGTTATCTTGCGCAACTATAGCTTTGACAACATAATTGAGATTAATACGAGAATCGTACGATTTGTTTCCTGCTAGTCAATTTTAATCGGGAACGAGGATCGTTCCCCTTTGATCTTTTCCATTTTCCTGCGACGCGAAGATCGAACGTTATTGCGAGATCGATAGCTCGAATCGTTTGTTAACGCGGCCGGTCGTTAAAAAGGGCTCTATCAATATGAAACTTAAAAAAAAATCGAATTTTTTTTTGCATTTTTCGAAAGTTCATACCTTCAAAAATATCATACTAAAATTTCAAGATCGGATCTCAACTAGTCTTCGAGTGGCAGCCTTCTAATAGTATTAATATAATATAAGTAATAATGTAATAGTTAATACTTTAAACGCGTTTTTCTCGAAATGGTAGTTTTCAAATTTGATGCTGACACTATAACTCAAACACCAATTATCCGATTGACTTGAAATTTTAACAGAGTGTTTTAGATATGCTTTATTGTTGAATGACATAGAATATTCTTGATTGGATGAAAATTGTAACTTTAGCAACGAAAATCGTCGAGCGTTTCGCCGTCGCTGTCTCGTTTTCGAAAAAGAAAACGACTTCTAGCGTCACGCAGCTGATTTGTCGTTCTTGATTCTTTTCGATAAGGAGCATGGGATGATGAATGGACTGTAAGGAAATTTCATTTGAAACCGAGCCAGATCTTGTTTGACACGGTCTGATTCGCTGCGTAACGCGTTCTGTCCATCTTAATTGCCGTCGCGAAATAGCTTCGATGGGACGTCATTGTTATTATGAAACCAGAGTATTTGCCAGCCGGCTGGAATTCACTACTTTCGATATTGTTTCCAGTCGTCGCATTCAGCAGTTTCGAGATTAATAGAAGACCTTAGAAAAAAAGAAATTCGATTCGAAGTGTACTAAAATGAATCTTGAATCTATCGCGCTAAATGCGTCTATTAAATTCAATTTATATAGAAGATATTCTGTAAGATTGAAACAGAAAATGTTTCATACTGAATGTTAACGAGAATCGTCATAGAAATATGCTGACTCTTTTTATTTAACAAGTCGCAGTAGGAGATATAGTCATAGATTTATTGTTTTAAATTGGATCGACGAATAAGGCACGGTTTAATGGAATCCCGTGTTTGTTTGATTGTAGAGTGGATAGCTCCGCGTTGCAGTTGGTGTACCCGCTGGATTCCCGCCCGGTGCAGCTGATCTTCCGGGGGTTGCAGGTGGTCAAGGAAAAACGAGTCCTCCTCCGAGATGTCTCGGGCGTTGTCAAACCCGGCGAGCTTCTGGCCGTCATGGGCCCTTCAGGTAATCGTCGACACGAAAACGAAGCCCCCTCGTCTCCTCCGAATCCAAACCCAATGCCAATTCCTTTCTCGTTAGAACGAAATTGATAGACGATAAAGATTTAAATGTTACATTAACGAAGTTGGCACTGAGCATTCATATAACACTATTAATTTATACTTCGTGACGCCTGACTTGTTTATCGTGACGGTCATCCGAATTTTTGGACGAAGGCTTCGTTCGCCTCGTTTAGACTAATTGACCGTTTCATCACGAACGCTAATGACCCGATCGAGTTTCCGAGCCCCTCTACTAGACAATTTCGCGGCAGTTTGCGTCATTCGTTTATTTCGCGTCAATTTGTTTATCAGCTTGTTTTGCAACGCGCGGTCGTCACGTTGTTACATTATTTACCAATTGAACCTTGCCCTTTTTCTAACTCCACGTTCCGAAGGAATGCTGACGGCAGATTTATATTGTTCGAACAGGTTGCGGCAAAACTACGTTGTTGAACTGCCTGTCCGGTCGCGTCGGCTTGGACGGGGGTGAAATCTGGTTGAACCGTGAAAGATTGACAAAAAGATGGCGCCGAAGAATCTGCTACGTCCAGCAGCAGGACGTTTTCTTTCCCGATCTCACGTTGAGGCAAACGTTGGAGGTGAGTCTCTGCTCAAAAACTTAGCGTCGTTGTTGAAATCGATCTACAAGGTGTGTAAATTAAGAAATGAGACTGACTTTTTTTATTCGAATAAAACTACATTTAAATATTGCCTCCCTCAAAATAAGTTCTTTGGGAAGCCGCGCTGGAGGCGATTCTTCTAATCCTCATAGCAGTGCTCGAAGAAATTAGGTCGCACTACATTCTGAGCATTCGAATCGTAAATCAATGTAACTATGTTACAGAAATTTATCGATACAATTAACTAGAGGCCGGAGGTAGTTCTACGATACAACATAATTTCTTAAAAGAAAGATATAAACGTTACGGTCGTTCCGATGAGGGAAAAAAATCGAAGGAAAAAGTAATTTTATGTGTATACACGTATTATGTTCGTAGCGAGAGCTTTGTCGTAAAACGGGCAATTTCCATAAAACCGCATTCGTCGAACGCAGAAGTCTGAACGTATCTCTCCCCGTATAATAATATGTTGCAGCCCAATAAATTCCTATCGCTCCATCCAATGAAACAGCTATCTATTAAACCAGGCCAATCCCCGTCGTAAAACCCATCACATTTGCATCTGTTCGAAAAAAGTAGGACCGTTCCTGCAATTTGGTTGCAAAATAAATAAAACTGTATCTCTCGCTCGATCGAAATTTCAGGCAAGGCCCATTAACAGAAGGCATTTAATAGTATAAACGCAAATGTGACGACGAATTAACGTCAAACGTTCCCCCTCACAAAAATCCTAATAGCTTTCATTTTCATTCTTTCACACGTACATTTACTGTGTCAAACGCTGTAAAGATCTTTCTGATAGACAAACGAAGTTTCAATGAACTGTAGAAGGAATAAATGATCGTTCGGTTTAGTAACGTTCATTGAGAATTTCGTACCGGTTTCGTGTTCACGGTACGCGTGCCAGCTCGTAAGTAGAAACGGGCGTGCATAGTCAGACGCGCCATAATAGACGAGATTGGGTCTAGCGGCGCGCGGGCAGCTGGCGAAATAAGAATGCGGCTCGCGTTCTGGCACGGGGGAGTTTCCTCGTTTTCCAGGAAAATTGGCGATCGCGCGCGCGTGCCAAGTTCCGTGGGAAATTTATAAAACGACTGAAAATTAGGAGGACGCCTCGCGTTTGAGACGGGCGCGAAATGCCACGGGCCAACGGCCAAACGGTTTTCCTCTGTGCATAAATCCTCGCACGCTTCACAGTTGCTCGGCCACTTAACGATTAATCGCCTGCCCTTTTTCACATAAATAATTAAACACAGAATGGAAATGAAATGAGCTTCGTAATTCGTGTGAATTCTTGTATATATTTTTAACGATCGATTAGGAATCTATTCTGATAATCGATAGAAGACGTTGAAGGCGCGTTGGACGATTTTTAATTCTCTTTGACACGCGAAACAAATTAGACGTGCCGTAAGATTGGGAACACGTGTGCGACGAAACCGAGGAGAAACGAACCGATCCAACGGGACGTTGGCCTCTGGATCGTGGCAAGGGGGACAGAAGTTGCCCCGTGACAAATAGAGGGTGGTCGTGAGGAAGAGAGTCCCGGTGACGTCATAACTCGGTCAGTGAACCTCGAAGCGCGTGTCTTACGTGTTTCAAAAACATTCGGCGCCGCCTCTACGCGCGTAATATGCCAAAACCGATTGCTGCCTTCTCTCTCTATATTTCCTCTTCTTCCACTGTACGTCTACTTACGTACATTTCTTTCTCTGTCATGTCGCGTTTCTTATCTTCAGTCACGTTTCTTAAAACCGTTTGCTGTCTCCTATTCTTCCAGACATTTTCTACAGCAATTTCTTTTATTGGAATATGTCCTTCTCTTTCGATCGATGCTTTCAGTTATTTGATTTTTCTAAAGCCGAATTCATGTTCTCTTCTATTTCCGAGTTTTCAAACGATGGACTCGTTTAATAGCACCTATTTAAGCTCGGATCTGGAATGGGCACGGTATTACTTATCGAGTAGCGGTTCCACGAATCGAATAACAGCCTCACTTTCCCTTTTCTCCGCCTGCGTCGACCGTGACAACCGGCACGTTGTCCTCTTCCGTGGAAAAGACAGCTGAACAGTCATACGACGTATTTCAGATTCCTAACTGAACGTCTTCCCTGGTCAATCACCTCAAACACTTTGAATGAATTTTACCCTCTTACGAAGAATTTCCTCATTCCTGAAAGATCTGTCTCAAACGTTTATGAGTGAATTTTACCCTTCTACAATATGAAGGGTCATCTTTTATAGTTCGTTTTAATAAAATGAGGCGAAGAGTGAAAGCGTGGACATTTATTTCGTAGACATTTTCCTCTTCGTTTTCAAGGCCCCGAGATAATTTTCTTAGCATTCCACTCATGGAATTTTTCGTAGTTTTAAGGGATGAGGTCGAGTCGTCTTTGCCTGGACGCCACTTCGTGTACGACCTTGTTAAGGATGTATTGGCTATACAGTCAATCGCAAAAGTTTATGTACCTTAGGAAAACGCATTTCCTATAATTAAAAAGAAATCAGACGTCGGAAGAATAATGCTAATAATACATAGCTACGTGCTAAAAAGTATAGAAGGAAATATCCAATTAACTATTGACGCTAGCGAAAAATTTGCACATGGAAATTGTAGATCTCGTCGTCCTCTATAAGAAAGGTTATATGCAATTTTTCCGTATGTCCAATGGTTTGAGAGTTATTGGCTAAAACCGAAAATTTGGAAGAAATTGAAGGGGTACCCCTTGGAAAAATCTCGGAAAAATCGAAAATTTTTTTTTGTTGTTTATTATTAGCAATGTTCTTCCGACGTCTGATTTCTTTTTAAAAAATGCGTTTCTAAAGTGCATAAACTTTTGGTATTGACTGTATAGCCAATACTTCTGGTTATATATTTTAATCACTTAATATCTACCCCACTAATATTCCAAAAAATCATTATTGATCATTGATCCTATATCATGGTATGCATTAAGTGAAGCGTGAGGCGCCTTCTTTAAATGGAAATGCGATCTCTGGAACCGGTGGTACGTGTGTACGGAGCTTAAGGGCGATCTGTTGGCCGACACACCCTGCGCGGATGGACGTGCCATTTTCTCGACGGCCGAGGCTCCGTTACACAAGACGGGCCCCGTTATGCGGAGAGAGAAAGTGGCGGTCGACCGGGCCGACGATATTTCGCCGCTAAGCGGTTACACGGTCTTCTCTCGACTCTCGGCCAGCAGGAAACTGGACTGCTCCAGAACGGAGCGAGCGTCATCTCCGTCGACTAGCACGTTGCGTTATCCTAGGAGACTCCTCAACGATTTAACCAGGCGAATAATATGGTGTATTATAATGGGTCAGTGCATAAGTTCTTGCAATCTTCTGACTTGAAATGAGATACGTCATATTTCATTCCCATCGTCATTTACATTTTATGGTGAAATTTGTTATGGAGTCGTCCTGATTTTCTATTATTCTTTTTACAAACAAGCGGATTCTTGTTTCGTAGAATTCGAAAGATCGATGTTGGTCGTCCAGATCAGAGTCACCAGTTTTAAGTCGAAGAATTCGTTTCTTTTTTTGCTTATAGAGCAAAAGCACGGTCCAAAGATACGAATAGAATGTTTGTTGTTATAATTCCCACAGGTCTTTTCGAAACTCGTATAACGAATTTTACCTATTTATAATTTTTATATTTTATTAATATCTCGTAAAATGAATTTTCCTTTCTTCATATGCGTATATCGTAATATCTTGTGAGGATTAATTACAAATGAGTGCATTAACGAGATTGAATCCTACGATTTTATAAACAGAAATGCAGAAATTTTATTAACTAATTGGAACGTCATATGTGTAATCATTGGATTAATCACTGAAAGAAGGAAATCTATTTATATCTGTTATATGAATACCTTGAATCATTTCGATTGAGGATTAATTATGTGTTGCTCGTTAAAACGCGAGCATTAACGAGGCTGAAGGAAAATCGGGAGAGATGGACAGAGATAGAAAGAGAATCGAATTTCCTCTCATTAAGTTGGTTAATCGTTTCGTTCGAGCGGAATTTCAAATAGCCGGCCGGGAAACAATGGGCCGTTTAATTGGCCGCTTTACATTGATTTAACTTAACCAACCGCGTCGAAACCTATTATCAACCGTTTTATATAGTTGCGCGTACCTTCGTCGAATGATTAAGCGCTACCATTAATCAGCCGCCTAATACAATTTTATAAACCCGACATACCAACCGACCAATTCCTCTTATTATTACAATAGTCAATATAAATGGCAGACTTAAAAAATTGCATCTGTACAAAATTCTTAAAATACATGTAAGAATTTAAAAATAGAAACGAGGTAAAAAATGAAGTATTATTATTTTTGAAAAGTAAAGAAAATTCTTATCTTGAGTTTTTTGAACGTTTTGTTTTGTATAAAGAAATAGCGGCGTGGCTGTACACAAAATTGAATATTGACGTTTGCGAGCACGCTACGTGCCGTTATAGTGATTTAACCGGTGAGCCGAGACCCGAAAACGTTTTTGGTCACGCGTTTCCTCTGCGGTCCCGGTTCGTGTGCCCCCGAATTATCGATCGCGCGTGAACACGTTCCGGGGCCGAGCCGTGGAAAGTTCGTGCACTACGTGCAGAACGGCGTGAACCCGATGGTGGCGATGATTCCAAAGAACGACAAAGGCGCGGCTCGTTACGCGAACCTTCTTCCTTCTTCTGCAACGTTTGCAGTTCCTGCATTATGCAATCCGCCGAGATGCATCTCCGCAAAAATATTGGCTTACACGTATCCGCCGTTTCGTAACTCGCTTTCTATCAACCATAGAGTTTTTGTTCAACCTAGATTTTTGCAATGAGAAAGAAATTCAAAATCTTTCCCACATTTTAATTTAGCAAAATTTATGGATCAGCACTTCTAATAATTTTAGAAAATACACAAACTACATTTATTATACTAAATCAATTTCAGTGGATTATGAATATTATTTAAAAATCGCTGGATACTTGGAAATGAATTTAAACCGGTGACGAAGGGAAATGGCCAAAAATCGGCTTCGCATGCGCGAGTGGCTGGAGCGCGTTATCGTAATTGATTTAACGATGGTAATTACGAGCGGACCGATGCGGTGCATCCCCGGGGATACGTGTCAGATGGTAATAATAGACACAAAGTGGCCTGGATGTTACGAAACGGAAATGCACGTCCACGCCGACGGGTTTTGCTTACATTGCTGTTTAATGCGTAAACGGGTCCGTTGCCTGTGTGGGATATAAAGCTTCCCGTAAAATCCGCGATACCATCTTCCTTCATCTTCTACATCAACACCGTTTCTGTCTATCGTTTTCTGAACATAATCCTTGGAATCCATTTGACTCTTTATTTTTAAAAAATTCTCTTTAAGATATTTGGAATTATTTATGTCATGGAATACATAAGTTGAAACTTGGAGCAGGAAGTCTAATTTATGGAATAAAAATTGTATCTCTAATTCATTTCATCCATTCGAAACTGAAGCTCCAAAATAATTTAATAACGTCTACTTTGATTAATGAAAATTAAATGTTCTTTGATATTAAAATTATTGTATTGATTAATGATTCGATTATTCTGGTCCTCGTCGATGTTCATGGATCCTTTCTGGCATGTTTCAGTACCAGGCGAGGCTCAGGCTTCCGGACACGTTCTCGCACTCCCAGAAGATGCAATGCGTGGACCACATCATCGAGGTCCTCGACCTCGCCGCCTGCCAAGATACCAGTGAGTATACATATAGACTGAACGTGATCGATGAATCGTGCCAATCTCCGCGTGCTTTCGCCTGCCACACTGTCTAGCCACTTGGGTCCTTCTCTTCTTCATTCCTATTTACAATTCTAATCGTCTTCCTTGTGTCCCATATTTCCTGTTCCTCGTCCTTTATTTCTAACTATTTTTATCAAATAAAACGACATTGAGAAAATGAAGTCTGAAGCAAGAATATGAATTTCCTTTATCATTTAAAACTGATAACTTTCGATCTTCTGTACATCCTTGGATCATCAATTAGATTCTTAATCTATGAATGGATAAAATCGATCTCCTGAGAAAGCTTGTAAAAATTCTTCAATGTTCCGGCAAACAGAGAATTTGTTTTTGAAATTTCCGGTTCCGATTTGTCGGAAGATCAAACGGAAATCGTGGAAATTGGGACGAGTCTCAGTCGATGTAAATTCAGCGTAATTTGTTTGCGAACCCCCCCGAGCTCGTAACGATTTACGACTTCGTACGGAACGGTAAGAAACGAGGCGAGCCACGCAACCGTGGTCGTCGCCGCTGCTCGTCGTTGTTGCCGCGATTTTGATCGACGATATCCGCGATCGTAACTCAGTGCACCCTTCGTCGTAAAGCTTGTCTGCATCGTTTGTTATCGGGACGCGTCGCAGATCGCTCGATCACGTGATCAAAAACCCTTTGAAGTCTACGTTTAGTGTCCATTGCAGTATTTAAAAAATCTCAGTTGACCAAATCAGGTCAGAAATATTTCAATATTTAGAAAGTTCAGGGATTTAATCGCTTGTATCTTTTCTGTTTAGTTATCGGGGATTACACGAAGAGAGGATTGTCCGGTGGAGAGAAGAAGAGGACGAGTATAGCTTGCGAGCTACTCACCAATCCGTCGTTGATGTTACTCGATGTAAGTGATAATCATTAAAATTTCTTATGAATCTCAAGAAAAATAAATTTAATTAAATTACACCTAAATCGAGTTGATTCACACTCTATCTGGTTGAATAAAACTAGTTTAGTAAATGCTAGAGTAGAAAATTATTTCACACGGACATCATGTATGATTGTTCAGGAACCCACAAGCGGGCTGGACTCGCATTCGGCACAGGCGTTGATCTCGCGGTTGAAGAAGTACGCCGAACAGGAGGGCAAGAGTATCGTGGTGACGGTGCACCAGCCCAGTTCCAGGATGTTCCACAGTTTCAATAAAATCCTGCTGTTGAGCCGTGGCCAAGTAGCATATTTCGGGCCCACTGCGAACATCGGCAGGTTTTTCTCCACGATAGGACTCACGCTCCTGCCGCACTACAACCCCGCCGATTTTATACGTAAGTACTCGACACTAAAATAATTATTTAGTACTGGATGAAAAATAATTTCGAGCATCGCGACTTAAAGTCTTGTGTCTCCATAAAAGAATTCAATTTAAACTTGTCAAAACTTTTATCATTAAAAGTAGCTAAATAATTGCGTGTATATAATAGAATCAGGAATCACGTAGCCTAGAATAGATGCAACCTAAACCTGATAACTGAACTGCGGATTTTTATGCAAGATAAAAGATTTCTAAATAAATATTGTAATACGCGCTCGTCTTTTAATATTTCGTATATTTTTTAACGTGAGAAATATACTTTATATTGATTGCCGATAGAATTTTTGTATACGTGCATAAAATCCGCTGTCTACTGGTAACACGGCGAAGATAGTTTGCTCGAGGGTTGGACGTAAAATTGTTTGCAGTGGAGCAAATAAAGGGGCCAGAGGAGATTCGGGAGCGCATCATGGCCGCAGCGAGGGCCGCGAGACAGGGACCTGACTGCCCGCCGGAACTTCGTCCGGAATATAATCCCAGTCAGCATCCGCTCTGCGACCATCTGATCCATTATCACGAGCACCACATCAGCCACAACGGTATTGCATACTGTATACGTAGTACATAACGCGCGACCGGTTAGTTTGAGCTAAACGCACGGCTTACGAATTACCATGGGTTTATCCACCCAGAATAACTGCGGTTCCTCGCTTTAAATTCCATTCGAGCTCGTAGCTATTAATTATAGTATTTGTAAGCCGACATCAGGGAAACTGTTTAAACTTTGTATAACGTAAAATAATAATCCATTAAACAGATTCTGTTTAATCAAGGATTTTATTATAACTTCATATGAGAGAAAGATAAAGGCTCTCTATCCCTTTTATTTCCTTGATGGTTTCAGTGAAGGAAGACGAAGGTCGCACGCTGTGGTTGGACACTCAAAGCCACGCCAGTAGTAGTGCCAGTTCCGCGGATGACGACTTCGCCTGGCAGTGGCCCACTAGTTTTTGGTCGCAGTTCAAAGTGAGTAATTTTGCATAATTTCCAGTGGTTAGACACACCGGAACTCGAGAACTTCCTTCACCACAGAATACATTTATCTAATATTTTTAAAAAAACGTTATAAAATAATCCTCCAAATTCTTTTTATTTTCGATGTTCTACAATTTAAGAACTCGTTCTTTTTTCTGAACATCGATTGCACGGTGTATTTGCGGTGGAGGGAAACACGTATGTTTGAGCTGATACGGTGCAGCAAAGGGAAGTGAAATCGGGAAGGTAACGAGAGCATCTCGTGACGATTTCTGTTTTCAATTGCTAAAATGACGTCACGTCCTTCTCGGGAAATAACGGCATCGAGTCCGGTTCATTTCGTTCCTTAACGCCACGCTTCTTCGGCCTGCAGAAGCGAGAACACCGCCATCAATTTACCTTCGGGCTAGGCCGTAATAAAATGAACGTGTGTCTAAAAATATATTTAGACTACGAAAACGTTTTCATAGTGAAACGCTTGACGGGTGTCCATTTGTAAATTCGTAAATCCAGCTGCGATGCAATGGAAAAATTGAAAAACTTGACGATCGAGTCGTCGCGCTTCGTAGTTAATAGCGACGTGAAAAGATTTGAACGAGCGACTATCCGGTATGCGATAGATAAATAAAAATGACATCAGGATTCAAGTTTAATGCGAACATTAAATTGGTATCGCGTAAGTCCTCGACGCTTTATCTCGATAGGTGTAACGCTTGATAACATTCAAGGTTCTTCCCTGGTATTTTTTCTCTTCGTTTTCCAAACGTTTGCAAAATTACGTTTTTAATAACGTCATTATTCGATCACGTGGATGAACTTCATTCGCGTTTACAAATCAGTTTCGATGGGTTTCTAAGGAAGAAAGATTTCTGGCGATTTTTAAAAATCTGGCAAATGGGTGTCGACCGGAAAATCGTGACGATTCGGAAAAAGAGTCGCGCTAGAGATTAAAGAAAAGAGAGGCGCACCGCGAAAGAGAGGATCGAGCCGCGCAGAAAGGAGAACTAGGTCGCGTTTACGCGATTCGCCATATCCGGATATAATTACCGAGACCAGTACGTCTGTTCTGTTCATTTCTTTGTTGCGAACGCATCTCGCCTCGTCACTTGCGTCACTTTTACCCGTCGCGACGCAACTATTCTTCTAGCCCCATTTTCAGCCCGACCCTTTCACTGACCGACCGTATTCGTTTTTAACTCCAGTCAATCACTTTCCACTCTGCGTCGTACCGAAATACCGACGTATTTTTATCAGAACTTCGGTACAATTAGATTAGTACTATGAAATATTTATATAATATCGCGTTACCAAATCCATTGCCGGGCAATAAGTGTAGAATAAGAAGCGAGAGTGGGTTGTCAAGTGATAGGCCGAGATCGATGGATCTGGTTAATTGAGTAATTAAAGGAGATATCGAGCCGGTGCTCGTTACACGGTTAAGCGGCTTGCGTACGCATTAGTTGCAATTTAAAGAGGCCTTCGAAACCAGCATTGTGAAACCTTTGCGTTCTATTTCCTCACGGCCGCCTGATATAATTGAGCTGCACCAAAGAGGTGTAGCGGGCAACCTTGCATTGTGACATTGTCGTGCAGACGGGGGCAGCGTTTAGTATCGTTACAACCGCGATTCCGATTAATAACCACGCTCTATACCTACGTACATCTATCGATCAAAGTCCGGCTCCTCCTTCGACACTTCCGATGGCTCTCCTAGTTAAATACCTAATTACTATCCCGTCAATTATCGATTAATTCTCGCGCGACTACTTTATATTTACATCTCGACGCAATATATTAGTTTTAGAAAGATTTTCATGAAGAATCGATAGAGAGATCGTGATAATTTGTAACGAGGTCCCCTTTCACGATTTGTTTCAGGTATTATCGGAAAGAAATTTTCAAGAGGCACGGCCACGGATGTTGTCTCGTCTGAATTGGCTGCAAACGATAGCCCTCGGCTTGCTCGCAGGGCTATTGTGGCTCAGGCTTCCTAGAACCGAGGCGGCGCTTCACGACATCCAAGGCTGGATGTTCTTCAGCACCACGTACTGGATGCTGTTCGCCCATTTCGGTGCACTCTCCAGTTGTAAGTATTTCGTCTCACAATCCGTATTACAGTATTCCTTCGATAAATATGAATGGACCAAAAAAGGCATTGATTTTTTGTCAATTAGTTTAGTATTGTTTCGAGAAGATATTCGATTCAAACAGTGCGTTTTCATTGCCAAAATTACAATTTTCATCCAATCAAGAATATCCTAGATGATACAACAATAAAGCATGTTTAGAACACTCTGTTAAAATTTCAAGTCAATCGGATAATTGGTGTTTGAGTTATAGTGTCAGCAAATTTGAAAAATACCATTTCGAGAAAAACGCGTTTAAAACATTAACTATTACATTATTACGTATATTATATTAATACTATTAGAAGGCTGCCATTCGAAAACTAATTGAGATCCGACCTTGAAATTTTAGTATGATATTTTTGAAGATATAAACTTTCGAAAAATGCGAAAAAAAATTCGATTTTTTTTTTAAATCTCACACTGGTAAGGCCCCTTAAAGAATTGGTTTCTCGATACAAGAACGATAGGATCTTTGAATGAACCTTGCGTGAGTCGCGAACATTCTCGAGCGGTTAGTTGGAAAGGGGGAAACGAGAGAGCCCGGGGACAAAAGCTCGGACGGAAAGTCGTAAGGTGGTGGCGGCGGCCGGTGGTGCCGGGTTGCGCAACCACGCGGGCAGCGCAGATAATATGAGATAGATTGGTTAATTGAGCGACGACGACGTAACGCGCTGAATCGGCCATTCAAACCGAACGCGGGTTTTTTTTTATTGCAAACATTTGCAAAGGACTAGAGGAACGGTCAATCAAGAACGTTAGTATGTAGGTCGCGGAGTGACCCACTTACCGGTAATTGAGGCCCTTTTGTCAATGCCTCCTCGGTGCGCGCCGTGGCTCGAAAACGACCGTGACGAATTTCAAACGGGGAGCCAGTCTAAGAAACTCTTCTCAGAGGACAGAGAGCATTGCCCCGAAGTAAATCGAGTAGAAACTCTTGCTCCGGTTTTATTCTATCGGCTTCGATTGGCCGAATTCAGAGTGGATACTTTTTCCCGGAAGAAGGAAGAAAATTGGAGATATTGTTGGCGTAGATAAATTACTTGAATTAGGTTCTATTCTCGAACGAAGAGTTTTTACCAATTATTTTTATATTCGGTCGAACCAACTAGCGGTCTGGTGTAAAAGAATAATAGAGAGGGTTCGAAGGCAGAGATTAAATCGATTTTACAGCTTGAGAAACCAACGCCCTTCCTCCGAGCTCGCTTTTAACGTCTCGGCATAGCCGTTTCACTTTCTATGCGGAGTCAAGGGACGTCGATGACTGTAAAACAGCGAATGTCTGCGACTAGCCTCGGTCCACGGGAGGGCAAAGTTATGCGCCTCCTAAAATAGTCTCGCATCTATTAACTTTTCCGTTCTGTCCTTTATTGCCTTTTGTTCCCCAAAGGTTTGTCACCTTTATTGCCTCGCTCGACTATTTTTATCTGTGAACAGATATTTTTATTGTGTTTCGCTCGGACAGAAAGGAATCGGCCTGGACTTCTGGAGATTAGTTAATTAGTTGATGAGTCATTAGTTGATGAGTCAAGGTTTAAAAAATTTAGTTAAGAAGAAGCAGAGATAAAGACGTGGAAGGGTGTGATAATAATTGTAAATCAACTACGCTTCTGGGCCAATAGATTGAAATAGAGAGATTATATTTATAGTTGATGAGTCGAGACGAGACGAATCGATCTCTGTTTTATTATTCAATTTCAAACAAACTGAACGAACGGATATGGCGATTTCTGTTTCAGTTCCTCCAGAACGCGAGGTGATCAACAAGGAGCGGTTGTCAGGATCGTATCGGCTCTCGGCCTATTACCTGGCGAAGATGGTCGGCGAGCTGCCGCTTACGATCACGCTGCCCGCGGTCTACCATATCATTAGTTACCCGATGTTGGGCTTCCACAGTCCAGCAGTTTTCGTTACTCTGCTGGCGTTCCTCTTACTCAACACCGTCGTCGCTCAGGTATGTAAAACACTTTTGAATAAAACGAGATGGAGTATCGATACGAGTCCTGATCTATGGATTATCTAGTTAAATATATCCCGGACTTTATGAACACGCGTGTGAGTATCGCGATAAGAATTTCGCGGTTTCCTTTTTTCGACACTGCCCACCTACGGCCGACGCAGCTATGAAAGGCAGTCGCGATTTACTTTCAAAACCACCTACCTATTGACGGAAATGAGTAACCCGTTTCACGATATTATGTCCCCGTCTATAATATCACGACTGAATGGGTTTCTGTAACGTTTGATGAGGAATAAAAGAACATGCGCTTTTTTTTCGAAACGAGTTTCACTCCTCCATAGTATAGCTGAGAGTTTCTACGAATTTTCTATCACGGATTATAATCTTTATTAGGATCATTGAAAATCGTGTACTTGATGGTTTCAGAGCGTGGGATTCTTTGTTGGCGCATGCTGCTTGGACCTGCAAGTCAGTATAACAGCGTCCGCGCTTTATACGTTGGCGACGCAACTGCTGGGCGGCTATTTGGCGACGGCGGTCCCTCCCTGGCTGGCGTGGGCCAGATACGCGAGCATGGTGCACTACGCCTATCAGAACATGCAGATTCTGGAATTCGGCGTTGGCGAACCGATCACGTAAGCGAAATCATATCTATCCCCATTTAAGGATGTATTGGCTATACAGTCAGTCCCAAAAATTTATGTACCTTAAGAAAACGCATTTCCTATAATTAAAAAGGAATCAGACATCGGAAGAACAATGATTTTGGATGAAAAAAGTTTACTTGTTAACGTTCAATTGGTTTCTAAACAATAAAAATTGATAGAATTTGTTATATTGTT
>NW_017133727.1:774992-783205 GCF_001652005.2 Ceratina calcarata | reverse complement strand
TAGCCTATACATCCTTAAATGTAAATCAGAGCACTCGGAATCGAGTGAACTATTTAGTATATTGTAGGACAATGCATTTTTTTTTAATAAGACAAAATCGCGATGTTCAATATTTAAAGGAATATAATATTAATCGCGACGCTCCGCCAGAATTAATTATTCCCGTTATCCAGACAGCTCGGAAGTCAAAAATTGATTTTATTCCGCGACCCTCTAATTGAATTAAAGAAACGTCGAGTGTAAATGACAAAGGAAGATGAACCGTGACACCGTGTATGTATCATTCAGTGAGCAAAGTCTAACTCGGCTGACTGAGACCTCGCACTTTGGCGAACGTGAAATTCTCCGAGCCCCGACGTCATATTCTATTCAATGATCCGCGACGATGCGTTAATCCGATTAGTCGAAATTGATCCCCTTCAGATTTCGTGAAGGGACGACGGATCAAATTGTACAATAAAATGAGAATATCATATCTCAAGTAGTTTTAAATATTCGAAGCATGAGAAATCGTAACAATTTCTCGAAACAGATCATCTATCGAATACTAAATTCGTACGACGATTTATACGGTTGAAACAGAGTTGGCCGTTGTTCCTATAACTTTTGTCGCATACCACTTAGCGTGGCTGACCGAGATAGTCGGCCCAGCACATTAGGCCGTATTCAAGCACCGTGTTTCGTTCTGCGCCCACAGATGCTCGCAGCCAAGCAAGTTCGCGGAGTGTAGAAACTCGACGACGATACCAGTGTCCGCGATCCTGGAAGTTCAAGGCGGCAGGGGTTCCGGTCTTCCACTGTGGGCGAACACGGCGGTGCTGCTCGCGTTTCTAGTCGTGTTCCGCACCCTGGGCTATCTGGTGTTACGTTACTACCGCGTGCCCAAGTGAGCCCGGCGAGATAGCGGAGGGAGCCGTCTTTCTACTGCCGCCTGAAACACCACGACTGGACGTCGAAACACGGGAAAACAACGACGACGGCGAGAGTATCGTCGTCGTCCATCGAGCCTTTGACCCTTCGTTTCGCCCGGGGCGACGCGACAGAAGTAGAAGCACAGAACGAGAAAAGATTGTACCATGCGCGAAAGTTTATTTTTACAGGATTGTCCTCGGTCGTTCCACTAGAAACGGTGGTGAGATCGTCCACGTGGAAACATTTCACGTCGGGCCTCTCCAATTTCCCTCGCCCATTTTTTACTGGATCGATATCGCGGTCACACGAAAATTGAATCTCACGAAACGAAATAGCTCAGGAGGACAGTTTCCAATACACGGATCACGCGAAGACTGAAACTTCCACGGGTCGAAGATGAGTTCGATCGTTCGTGGACATTCTCAGCACCGTTTTCATAACCGACGCCGCTATTTTTAATTACCGATTGCGAATTAGCGAATATTTTTATTAATCACGCATCTCGCAGAAATAGAATACCTCAGACAGACAGACAGGGAAAACTAGCAGCGACCTAAGCGAAGCGAGGGGTTAAAGGGAGAAGTGCGCGGAGAGCACGGGAGAAGAGGGGTGCCACGTCCACCCGTTTCCGCCTAGTGGATCTGCGACGAGAAACGCATGAACGCCTCACCAAGAGACTTTGTTCGAAGACTATACATAAGATTGTACACGTAGAGACTTTATATATACATATATATACATATATATACATAAAATATCATGCTATCGCGTGGAGATGAGCACGGAAGGGAGCATGAACGAAGGAAGAATGGGGAGGAGCGCGAACTCTTTTGTTTTAATTTCTTGCGGCAACAAGGGTATGTATAACTGTGCAGTTGTG
The DNA here is from genome assembly GCF_001652005.2 of Ceratina calcarata. Taxonomy (NCBI): domain Eukaryota; kingdom Metazoa; phylum Arthropoda; class Insecta; order Hymenoptera; family Apidae; genus Ceratina; species Ceratina calcarata. Next base: position 781,413 of record NW_017133727.1, on the reverse strand, counting down.
CGTGCGTGCGTGCGTGCGTGCGTGCGTGAGTGAAAGGAGAACGAACGAAAGGGTGAGAGAAGAGCCATTTCTTTCTCTTTTTTTGGAAGAATCGATGCGGCGCGTCGAGTCGCCACGCAAACCGACTGAAAAAAAAATCACAGACGTTAATTCCGACGAACCATTTCTCCGCGCGTGGGAACGGAGAAAAGGAAAAATAAACACCATTTCGAATCATCCACAGAAACATTTAGGTTTAGGAAACACGAGACGGAAAAATAATTAGCGAAATATCTATAAGGAGAGGAAACGTTTTTTAATCGTTCTTAGGCGAGACTACCCGCGTTTTACTTTCTACAATTTTTATTACCACTGACAAACGATCTACAGTTGATATTCGAGCCCCAAGACCAAACCCCCCGACCCCTAGGTGATAAGGTGGACAAAACTGCTGCTAATTCTATCATTCGGTTAATCACTACATCTACCAGTTAGTAACTTTTATTAATCGGATGCTGTACCGCGCGAAAGGGATATTCAGCGAGAAACAAGTGGATCGTTCATATACATATATACATCTATACATATATACATATACATATAATAGGCTGCGAATTTCGATCGACGGGAAGATGAAGGAATAGTGATAAAACGGTGTGCACGCGTGTGCCGAGTGAGAATGAAAGGGCGAGCATAGAACGAGTATATATAAAATGATTGAAAGGAAAATGTGCTCGTAACGGAGGAACAAGGTTCATGAAATGATTAGGCTGGCTATGGGAGATCCGGGACTCTGAGTCGATCTTAGAACGTTGTTGGTCTCTAATGTAATTTATGTGATGTTTTTTCTAAAAAGCTCGACACGGGGATCCAAACGAAACATTTAACGAGCGACGTAGTAATTAATTGGCTACCTTCTGTATATAGAAACGAAAATTATATATATATACATACAGAAATATTATATATATATATAAAATTATAATAATTATTATCATTATTATTATATTAATATTTTTATTATATAATTATTATTATTTTTATTATTATTCTAATTATTATTATTATGTATTATGTTTATCGCATGTACAGGTGTACCACGGACTGAACGAGGAGGCACGCGATGTCTTTCTTTTCTCTTTACTTTTCTTTTCTTTTTCATTTCTCTTGTACAGGCCGAGAAACGTACATACGTAAAATATAATACGAACAACCGCGTACGTTTCTGTTCAGAGATTTTTTACCAAACGAACCAGTTGCGTCAGTTGCAAATGTGATCAGCTTACGCAAGACGAGGGAAGAGAACGAAGTGATCGTTAGTAAGGGAGGAAGAAAGGCAGCGAGTTAGGGTAAAGTCGTTTCCTCCGAGTTACACGCCTACTCGAGTGTACATTAATACACGCGTACGCGTGATAGCGATCGGAGTCGATCATCTTTTAAGATTTCATTTGTAAACGTTGATCTCGATCACTTCGAGCTTGCCATTGAATTCGATCGATTTGTTATCTGGATCCTTGATAATAATTACTCGTTGAGATCCGATCGCTGGACACAGGAGCCACGGAGAGCCAGTGTTCGTTAATATAGTAGGCAGTTAAGTAGATAGATCGCGACGGCTGACTTGGATCGAGAGGGGAACGCGGTGTGTGTCTTTTTAGTCAGCCAGAACGGGCTACGTTTCGATTCTGTGCGACGAACCGGACGACTCGCCGTGGATTAACGTGGACCGGTCCATGAAATCCTCCGTAGCTTTCTTATTCGTCTTCGGGAAACCGTCGCGCGGTCAATCTTGCATATCCTCGCTCGGTTTGGCTACCTCCCCTTCCATTTACTCGACCTCTTCGATTTATAAATGCAAAATATATAAGGTGTGTAAATTAAGTAATGACACTGATTTTTTAAAGTTCTTTTATTCGAATAGAATTACAATTTAATATTGATTATTATATTGGTAAATGTAATTCTATTCGCATAAAGAAATTAAAAAGCCAGTCTCATTACATAATTTACACACCTTGTAATTCGTCAATCTCCATGAAGACATAAACAACGTTTTTCCTAATTCAAACAGTACAGAGGCAGTATAGAAAAATTTTAAACGAAGCACAATAGTGTCCGGATTTAGAATCGATCATCCGAATGCGCAGTATGAATAAGAGATAATGAGAGAGAGAGAGAGAGGCAAGAAGAAGATAGATAAGACTCGAGACTATACCAGGAATTGCCGGGATGACTCGCGGCCATATATCCGGACGAAAGTGTGACCATATTTTCGGACACTGCCGTATGCACGTGGAAGAGAGAGAAGGGGAGGAACAGGTGCGAACCGTGCGATCCTCGACTCTCAAGGCCGCGTGACGGGATTCGTCCGGTGCACGCACAAACGCAATATCCACCAAGTGTTCAAGTGGGTTCGGTATCGAACGAGAGGAGAGGGTGGGTGACTGGCAGGGTGAACGGAACGAGTTGCTTTCCAATAAGAAGGGATCGGTCTTCGAAATCACGATGAGATGTCGATTTTTCTTCTACCGAGCATTATTCCATTTCTGAACAAATTTCTGAACTTCTCGCGTTTTAACAATAAGTAAACGAACAGAACTGGTTTTTGGTACATGTCCAAATTTAGTCGGTTTACCGTTTTCTCAAAAGAATAAAAATCGTCATCTTTAAGGAAGGGTACATCGAGATAGACAACGGGGTAAGGCATTGCGCGGACGAACAAGAATTCTAAGAGAGTTTCGCGGTATTCATCCTGTAAACTCTTGTACCGAGCATTACTACTTCCAACAGCGATCTGAGATTCGAGCTGTCGCGGGAGGGAACTTGCTCGCGGTTCGCGCTATGCTTGTTGAGACGGAGATGTTCAAACAAAGATTTGGCTGTGTCAATGTCTGTAACGCGTAATTCGTTTTCAATGTTTTCTTTTTCTATGTGTGCGATTTCAAATGAGTGACAGAAAAGGCAAGAATGCGAGGGAGAGAATGAGCGGAAAAAGCAATGGGAACGCGAGAGAGAGCGCCCACTGATAAAGATTAGTTAGACCGTAAGGAATTGAATTGCTGTTCGAAGAACGATGGATACTTTTTAGAAAAAAGTTTTCTTCTTTCCTGTCGCCTTGCGAATATTTCTTCATTGTTCACAGCAATTACTAATCACTAGAAGAAACTGAAATGATAAAAGATCCCTGTTTCAATAGAAATTAGTCTTTTACTTTCTTTCTTTCCATCATTTACCATTTCAGCTTCGCAGTTCGTATTTATACTTTCGCAACTCTGTAAGCGTAATTTCTATGCATATATGTATTATATATCACTGCCAAAATCCAGAACGAAGTATAATTTAGAGAAAATACATTTTGGTTTATTTCGAAGATTGACAATTCGTGATCTAATTTGTGTCAATATGTTCTGCGAGGAATGATCTAAAGGGAAACACGATGCGAGTGGAGGAGAATGCATATCCCCAACTCGATGGATATCTCGTGGACTCGAGCCAGATTGCGTTGGAAACCTGTATTTGTCTCGATTTAGCGAAATGCAACCTACTGTAACTTTGTAATAAAGCGTCTTTCGAGCTATATTTATATAGTACGTCAAATGTGAATCTACTGCTTCTGTTCTATCGGATGAACCAGGTTCCGTCGATGTTATCGCCCGTATATTTATTATCATACTGGATCGTCTTAAAAACGACGTTCAATTAAAATCAGACGGGACTGGAATTCACTGGATACGATGGAAACAGGCGAGTCGTCTTGTTCAAGGGAGATCACTCTCGAATGATAAAATAAAAATAATAATGATTCCGTAAAGAAAGAAACAAACGATTATCGAATTTCTCTATCCATACTAACGTCACTGTGTTTCCCTGATAAAAGAACAAATTGACACAGTTGCAACAGATCTGAAGACCGGCCGGAAAGAGGAGAGCTGAAACTTTCTCACGCTTATGAGAGAAATCACGCGGGATAAACTTTTCCCGACGTTTCCTCGCCACGTATCGTCCTTGACTTTTTCTAACATTGTTAAGAGGACGCGAGTTTTCTCCTAGAAAGAAAAATCTTTCCCTGGGCGATTTCCCTCGCTATCCGTGGGAAAACGCGATTCTCTGTGTTCCGTTTTATCGTTCTTCGAACAGCGAACGAGCACGGCTTTCTCTACTTGTCAGTAGTAAAACGACTCTTTGAGGCGGGTTATTCTAGGACGAGAGAGAGAGAGAGAGAAAGAAAACGAGAGACACTTTCTATTATTCTGCTCTTCTTTTTCGCCCTCGGGTGCGTCCAAAACGAACGGAAGAGGAACAGGATCGGATTCTTGCAGACTTCTATTCAAAATTTTTATACCTGTATTATATACACTGTACACACCGTTCCGATGTTTATATATACGTTTACAAATTACCAGTTTTTCCAATCGGACCGACTAAGCGGAGGATCTACTATACACGCTTTTGCACTAAAACTACAATAAGACTGAGACTAAACGTTTTTTATACATATTGAACCACTTATACACCTGCGAGGGACTTCGAACCGTATCGCACCTTTGAACATTTTCTACGATCGACTGGTGAGACAAGTAGAATTAACACAGCCAAACTCTCTACGAGCGGTAGTTTCCACGTTTCCTGTAGCTCTGGCTTATTCTTCTTCTTCGCGAATCGTAAGGGAAAGTGTACCGATGATCAGACGCGAACAGGGGAATAATAACTAAATTACGAGAAGTCTTCTTGGACGAAAAATCGATCCAAGAACCTGAGCTGGTTTCGAGAATATCTGAAAGAAGTGGTAGACACTCGGGATGGCCTCGTGCCGATTTTTGCAGAGACTGTAGTATCCCCCTATACGCGTCGACTCATGGGAAGAATGAAAAGAGGGTATCTTAAGGGCGACGAGACGTGATGTAACGCGTGACTGTTTCGCTTTACAAAAATAGTGCCTTTTTTACAAAGACTTTGTTGTTTGTGCCAAGTCAAGGGGGATGCGAATGCGTAGACGTACACCCGCGGGGAGGTTCGCGTGCATTCGCGGCAGAGGAAACCGGGCTGGGACGAAGACGCAGGATTTCGAGCTTAAAAACTGAAAAGACGAAGGGGAAACGATGACGACACGGGGTGGGAAGAGCGATTAAAAAGCAGCGTTGGTCGTCTGGGAATTTTCTTTTCGAGAGAGAGGGTGACGGGCGCATTTTATTCTGTTCCCTCGATACTGCGAGATTTCAATGCGAAATTTTATTCCACAAAGCTTGGAAACAGTTGACCGTGAACACTTAGGAAATCTCGTATCGTTTTTAATGTGATGTTAGGGTCTTGGCTCGACGGATACGTAGACATAGAGGATCTAATTAGGAACGATGTAACGCTTCAAATTGTAAATTAATGTGTAGACTGCGGATTTGAAAAAATACATATAATGAACGAAACAATCAAGCAGAATGCATGGCACAACGTTTAAAAGATTAAAGGATACTCTTATTAAATATCGTTTCTTAACCCTTTGCACTCCTGTGTCGAGTGTGACTCGACATCAGTTTTTATCTCAGGAGCTCCTTTGTCGAGTCTCACTCGATATTCTTTCATGTCGAAATCAATAGATGAAACGTGCGAAAGAAAACCAGGATTGAATCCTGAAAATTGTTTCAAGAGATATCATACACTTGAAAATTACAAAATACAACAATAGTATGAATAAAACTGGTATTTAAGTGAATTTATTTCTTCGTTTATTTATTTAAATTGCCTTCTTTATTACTTAAAGTAAATTTCAAATAGAACACTTAAAAACGTTGGGAGCTGCTGGTAACGAAATTGAAATAAAATTCGGAGTGCAAAGGATTAAATCGATACCCTACGAGTTTTATTTCGGACAAAAATCCGCAGCCTAGTAACGAGAGACGCGGAACGAATCGCAATATGTATATCATCGAGTATATCCAATCTGAAATATTAATAGTCTTCTGAATCGAAACGTTTCGACGAAGAATCGTCGTTTCGACTATCCGCATCGACGCACTCAGCTTTAAAACGATCCAACCTTCGGAAGCAACGGCGTGTACGTCGATCTCTTCATCGGAAGATAAAAATAAAGAAAATTGTAGCAAGGAATATCAAAGACGCGATGACGACGGTGCCAGGAGGGAAACACTCACGCGCATGGTTGTGATACACTGATCGCGAGTGAATGTGCAGGAAATAATGTGAGCATGAACGAGGCTGCGTTTCTTACTATTGAAAACGTTTACCAGTGAAAGGAATGAAGCGGGACTAACAGAGAAATATGCCAAAAAGTGTTCCACTATAATGGATACAGCCGTGGATCCCCGAATTAGTGAAAGATGATTAAATTACGAGTAAGTAATAGTCGAGTGTGTAGAATGAAAACGGAGGAACAAGTTAATACACACATATTATATCCGTGTATATGTATATATCGAGTGTGTCTGTG
>NW_017133727.1:745164-774971 GCF_001652005.2 Ceratina calcarata | reverse complement strand
TATGGAATTTGTAACGAGCAAAATAAAATGTAGCACGATGTAAAACTGGTTCGAAACGCGACGGTCCTTTGCTCGGAGCAGATGTTACCATTCTACCGAGTACAATTTGATCTTGTATAAACAATTGACGTATATGAAATGGCAATAAATTGTTGTACGGTTTAAAAAAGAAATTATACGCTGCGTAAGTAGTGCCGAAATTTTCCACAGTGGGATTGTAAAATGTAACAACATGACTTAACGTGAAGTGTAACGTGAATTCTACAGAGCGTGTTACATTATAAAAAATACTAATCGTCTGATCGCTATTGCTGGGTCGAATAATGAGCGCAACACTCCAGGAGTTTTATACACTTCGAGCTCGGGAGAATGAACGAAGGAGGAAGTGGATTACTGTTGTCGAATAACTAGAAACGATAAAACTTGGGAGCTAAATAAAAATTCAAGAATATGGACGCTTTGAAGAAAGAGGAAAATCGTTAGATTAGACAGCTTCTTATAATCCTATACCGAGAACCAAAGCTCTCTAATAATTTTTTGTCTTTCGTCACACGTTTAAATATGTCTAAATTATCGTTTCCTCTAAATAAGTCTTGAAATGTGGCTTACGACAAGTCGCAGCCTCTAAAATCCCACTGTTTAAAAAAGAGATCCACGAGACTATGTGCAAACATACTTACGTAGCATGTACAGCAATTTTTATCGTTAGACTGCGGATTTTTATGCAAAGTGAAAAATTTATTGTAACAATTTAAAGGACGTGTTTCCGACAAACGTCTTAAACAAGCATTTCAACAACTTTCGATATTCTGAACTGTCTTATATATTACACACGGCGTTTATCATTTCTGCACATCGAACTTTCGTTTAGTTGCATAAAATCCGCAGTCTATTTATCATGCACTTCTAATGACGATTGTTGACTGTTAATTGTTTTCTTTGGATCCAGTACGACGGACCAGCTGTTTCTCGATACATGATAAGATGAAATCGTGGGATGTTGCGTGGATAAGAAAATTTTATGGAACGTTCGTGAAAATCGGTGTGCGTTCGTTTTCGTTGCCGCGTTAGTTGATTGTTCTACAAGCTCGGATTGTGCGCGGCTATTCATTAGACTGCGGATTTTCATGCGTTCGTCATGTCGCTTTAAAAGCCCATTTCAGATGGTCCATTCAGATAAAAGTCCATTCAGACATCTCTTTCATTCTTCGAAAATAACATGCATGGTCAGACTTATCTACGAATACATCGAATCCGCAGTCTATTTATTAATAACGAATACTGTTACGTACTCGCTTCGTAATTTATTCTGATCTGCGAGAGCAGATGAGGGACGAAGATGGAACTGTTGACGGGGAGAAAGAAAAGTTTATTGCCACGTTCTTCCACGAACCGATGCTCGGACCCGAGTTTAATTGAAACCTGCACAACTATTTAAACGAACACGAAGGCGTTTTTTACATGTAATTAACGTGTGTTAAAATAATGTACGAGGGCACCTACCTCGATTCTGCAACTGTTCTCTTGTTGCCTCTTCGTTCTTCTCTTCATACACGTTTAGGTTTCACTGTCATCGTCACAACACGCGATTCGCGATAAGAGAATCGGAAAAACGTGAATACGAGAAGAGTACAAGAGTAAACGATTTTTCGGTGAACTCGGTTCGAGCGAGCTAATAGCACGCGCGGAACTGAACTAGCAGCGTATCGCATTCCAATTCGAGCAATCGTTGCGGTACGAATTAATTAACCGATAGAGCTGGTATTGGAACGGAAAATCGGAAACGATCCTTACGACGTGACTATAGTTTAAAAAACGGTGGTCGCAGTGGTTTAAGATTTGCGGAATTTCGATGGCAGCGTCGCCCGTTGAGGGATAGTGGAACTCAGGTTTCACTCGAGGAATTTTTTTCTCATTATTCTTCGAATGACCTGGCATGTCGCGCAAGCCGCGAGCTCGGAGCTTTGGCTAATAGAGAGAGAGAGAAAACATCGGTTTTCCTCTGTTTCTCTTGAAGCGGCGCAAGAGCGCACAAAACGAAAAACGAAAAATTGGAAATGAAATGTTGTCAAGACAATCTTAATAGATTAGACTTAAGTAATTAGATCGCAACCGTAGTTCCCTGCTTTGTTCCAGTTCTAAAGAACAGCGAGCCTGTCCCTTCGCACATTCAAATTACTAATGATACAATATATTTTAACGCAATGCGAGTATTATGTGTCAAAAGCCGGTAAAAAAAGTCACCGGCCATAACACCAAACAATTTCAAAAGAGCGTAAAGAAAACTCGTAAAAATACAAGCAATGTACGCCAGAAATATCCAACAAGTAGATACGTATTTGTTAATCGGAATTCATAACGAAAGCATAAAAATAATAGTGTAGGAACAATTACAATACTTACGTGAAGTAGTAAATTCGTCGTAAGAGAGTAAACGTTTACACTTTACACTGGTAACAATTACGTGCGTATAAAAAGGTTTCGAGATTAAAGTCGAACGCCGGTACAACAGTAATTACAATACTTAAGTAATAAATGCGTCGTAAGCAAGCTTCTACAACCGTAACCGTTACGTACGTTCGAAAGAGAGGAAATGAAAATGCCGGACGACTGAGCCAGCTGATTGGAGAATATGGGGTCACCTTACGCGGCGCCACGGCTACCGCGCGAAAATTCAAAATCACTCGACTTTCACTGTCAGTGACACGAGTTTCATTGTTCCTCAAAGCACGGCGTTATGGTCGAAATTCCTCAAATCTTACGACACTGGGTGGTCGTCGATTGAAAAAGGACGGTTCCTTAGTCTCAATTACTAGTTGAAAATGTCTCCCTCGACGGAGACGCGCTAAAACTGCTTGGTCTTGTTTATTAGTGACAATCGGGAGTTTCAGTCTGTAATCACTGCCATATCACGATACAGAGTCAATAAGCAACAGCGATTCCAGGTAATATGCGTTTTTATTGTCCAGCTTCACGATAGATTTACTTTCGTCCCGAATCAGGACATGTGCGAATTTCTAGCAATAATTCTTATTAAATTATTCGCTTATTTAAATAAAATTACTACAACTCAATCACCTATCTGTTTATTGTTTGAAACGACCGAGTGCGAGCAAATTACATAAAATTGCGTTGCTTAATCGCTGTCTCGCAGATGTTTGCTATTAGCGGGAGCATCTCGTTCCTCGCCAATTTCTTTCGATCGGAGTTTCATACGTTTGCCAGAAACTTTTGGCCAACCTTTCAGAGGTGTTCGCATTTTCTAGGACTTTCACAGACCGTGGACGGAACTCTTTGGTATCAAAGAGTTGCTGGCAACTTTCGGGATGATTAAACCTTCGATTTTTCCTTTTGACTGCGTAATTTCATTCACGGTTACTAGGTACCGTCGGAGCACCGTTCACGGGACTGATGCGGGAAACGATTCAGAAGCACAAGAAATGCAGTGAATTTTGTCGACTTGATCAATAGCAGACCATTTGATTACTGTAACGACCTTTTGTGGTATGATCATTGAACGGTAATAACTCTCCTACAGGAAACGTTCTAAGAATGTTGCTTGTTACGTTTCTCGATTTTTGTGCAAATAATGATGAACGCTAACGCATCTTTCGCGCTGCATTCCTTCTACAAACAGACGCTAGAATTCGATGCATTCGGCAAACGTGATTTAGATTGTGTCAGGGAATGCAGGAAAAAGAAATAGAGAACTAGAGAGGAAACACGCGTGATTGTCATGTAGAGCAGCGGTCAGAGAAAGGAATTGCAGACGATAATGATTATGTATCCTCCAATAATTATACGCAATATGAAATTGAGTATACAAAGCAAAGCAGCGAGAATCATTTGTCCTAGTCCTAGTATTCGAAACTCATCACCATAATTTATAACCAATCTCAATTTAAATCTAATAAAACGATGTTATAATACCAATGCCTGGTTTACTCATTTCATTCGAAATATCAAACTCAATTATAATTTAAGTTCAATGTAATTTCAATTCTTTTCTTTCTATGTTCATTTTAATTTTCCCTTCGATTCCTCTCGATCACCAGGCTTCAAGTTTCCCATTTGGGCGCTCGGTCTATTCTCGTACATCTATGGTTCGCATTCATTGAATTAAAATCATTAGAACGAAACGTCGTGCAGTGGAATCGCAGACACGATTTATGTTTTACAAATTCATTTTTTAATCATTTTCGTATGGCAGACTAGTTACAAAATCATGTAATTCGACGATCTCATTTGAACCTCGGGATATAAAAGAAAATTCGTAGGTGTATCGTTAGAGGAACTTTTTCCTTTTTGTCTCGCTTATTTTACATTAGTAGCCAATTTATAGTACAAAACTGTCGTCTCCCTTTGACGTATAAAAACTTTCCGGAAATTTCACGAAACATTTGTTCGCCTATCGCTTAAAGAGAAGGTTGTATAAAATAGAAAATTCAATACTTCTGTTGGTCTCAACGTAGACAGTCTCGATGACGGTCTCTTTGATCAATACAAATTATTCTGTAAATGCGTATAAATGCAATATTCGCGTGTACCCTAATATACTTATCCGCGTAGATCAGAGTGTATTTGTGTAGAGCTTTAACGCTAGAGCAATCGAGTACTCGCATGTTCAATAAATTAATAATTCTTAAAACACTCGCCGAATTGTTCGACGTAGATTGTTCTAGTGTTAAACGCATCGAGGGGGTGCTTATCGTATGATTGTATCAGCCACTATAGATCGTTCAAATGCTCAGAAATATTTGTGTATGAATCTTACAGCGGAATACTGACGAGTCAATGATAGGAAATTTTGCAAATCGTCTGCACGTGTAAAACGGTGTAATTTCATTATGCTTTGGCATTTTGTTATACTTTACAATATAGAAATACTTAAAGAATTAAAATATTCTGACTTTCATCCGTACAATTACATTCTTCCGTTTAAAAATCAATAGAGGAATACTCTCGACTTTCTTACTGGTCAAATGAACTTTCCTTCATTTATAAATATATACACGATGGTAAAAAATATTCATGTAAAGCGCACGTCGAGTCGTTATCGTTTGGCACAAGAAATATTGTTTCACTGAATTTTGAAGAAAACGTTATACCGTCACGTTTCCGTGCAATCACTTCTTTTCCTAACAACAATAACAAACCATAACAAGTTCTTTTATACATATGCCTATCGTTTCTAATTCTCTACTTCTATTACAACTGGGAAAACGAATATGCCTGCAAAATATCCTTAATGGCTGTGGACAGCTATAAATAATAATGTTTACGAAGTAGAAAAAGTATAAAGTGTTAAATCATCGTGTGAAATTACCTTGCTACTTATTAACTATCTAACTTGATATTTGGCAGACGTGTAGCTCCAATAAATTGACTTTGTTAAAATGTATACAGCGAAATAAATATTCTCCTTAGACCAAATATATCTCTCGTTTGGTATTTAAGTACTCGTCACTCCCTTACGGGCTACTAATAAGTTTAATACTGGATGTTTTCTGATATAAGACACTGCCTTCTTATGTGTCACCATCGTGAAGTCATACCCGTTACACTGTAAAATTTTGTCATGCATACGAAGCCCACTTTTTGCCGCAGGCGATCCCTCGTGCACTTCTGTCACATATATACCCTGCAATTAGATTTAATCGACTTAACATGGAATCGATGTACATACATAGATCGGATGTAATGTTAATTCGTCATTTACATTATCTGTATAACCCTGTGGACTTTTTCTAAAATCTTGGTCTATGCCGCCACCAATTTTGAAACCACACTTCATCACTTCCTCCCCGTTTTCATTTACATCCGTTTCTTTGACCAGCACGATTGGTATCTAGAAATTGGCCAGACAATTCAATATTTAAGAAACATAAATGAGGATTATGGGATTAAGGTTTGGAAAATGATCAGCTGAATAAATTGTACGTACGCTCAGGCATTCCATAGCGGTGCCAGCTTGATGCTGGAAAGCCATTTTCGCGCACATCGTGACGAATTTTGTATATCCCTTATGAGCTCAGATTGTCAACTGGTACCGACGTACCTACGATGATTCAACGTGATCACCAATTGCTCACGTACAATACACACCGACGGGACTATCGCGTGACGATCGTGCCTTTTAAGACTGCGTTTAAAAAATCAGTCGTAGAATGTGCAGTCGTAGAATTCACTTAGCGATCAACCTCATCAACAAATTCGGTACAATAGTGTCGTTAAGATCAGTTTAGTTGATGATAAATTACTTCGTCCTCACGTTGACAGCCTTACGTCGGTATCGAGTAGATAGGAAAGTATCATTTTGATAGAACCGGATAGAGTGTACCGTGGGAAATGTAGTTCGAGATAGATGCGCCCATGTGTTCCTTGATCTCACATGGATCTGATCCAACATGCTGGACGACCAATCAACAACCTCACAGACCAGATCCCGCATCACCCATGTTATTTCATCTGCCAATGAGCGAATAAGGAAGGGAATGGGAATGATCAATGATGCACAGATTATTTGGAACGATGCATTTCAAAATTAAATTCTAAATGTTTTTACTTCAGCTTATTACATCGTTAATTATTTGAAATCCGGTGGAAAATAATTAAAACACATTGATTTGCAATGTTTTTTATTAATGTATATTTTTGATTGCGCACAGCACAAATATATACAAATTGCGTATTACCATATTAATCTAAGCTTCTTAATTATCTTCCTCCGAATCACTTTCGCCGTCGCTCTCGTCTTCCAACTCTGGCATAGGAAAACGTAGTATAGCTGCGATTCCAGTGAGCTGCTCTAATTCTGTATGAATCATTGGAAAAACCGAGTTACGAAAATAGATATAAAAGTTTCGAGGATCGATTCGACGACTTACGTTCTCCTGAAACGTGGAGACTTGAAAATATCTTTACATCACCGCCAGAATCTCTCACGTTCTCCACTATTTCGACGTATTCTTTTCTCTCGTTTACATCTTTACACCTGCATTAAAATTACAATAACTATACTATCGTTGTTCCGCAATAAAATTTATACTACTCGACCGATTACCTGAACAATTTATCCGAGATCAGTAACGTCTCAATAGCTTGAGATTCGTTAGCTTTCTGAATGTGCTTCTTCCCATAGAAAGCTCTTGGAGGATCGATCTGTAATATCGTATAAAATGTCTGCAGAGCCTTCACCTCACCCGACGCTTTCGTTTCCGATATTCTTTGGAGCACTGCAGGCTCAGCCAACACCTCTATAAAAAAAGAGAGATCAAGAAACATTCACAAGATGTTCATTTTATATACTACCTTTTAACGAGTGCTTAAAACCCGAACTAGAATGAACGAGTAAAAACTTCCCCTTATTATCCAATATTATTTTGTTGTCCAACTTAATAGCCTGCTGAATCATGTAATCCATGAACTGATCTTTAACGAAACCCGGGCTGGCGAGGATGACGCATTTCACAATATCGAAATTGATGTGTCTCAATATTCCTTGCATTATGTTATCGTAAAATCTTGTTAAGCCCTGGAAGATTATCGAACGTGAACAGAAAAATGTATTCCGAATTATTGCAGTGGCAAGTTTGAAACGGAACCTTTTCATGTTGCGAGACGTTGCCTTTCCTTTTCCTAGGTATGACTTGGTCTATCTTAGCACGAACTATTGTCATGTTGGAAGTTATTAAACAAATATGCGCTATGCCTTCTTGCATCACCACAGCGGCGACGTCTGCGTACTAAGGGAACGGAAATATTTCGTTTCGATGAATTTTAACAAATCGTTATCATCTTCCTACCTGTGTTAAATCGCATGCAGTGTCGACTCTTTCCAAAGAAATGGAATCCCATTTAGTTTTAATGATTGTAAACTTTCTATTTTGCTCCACATCCAATGTATGATATGCTCCTGTCTACAAAAATGATATATTGTCCACATTCCAAATAATGCACCAAATAATTTGATTGAATTACCTTCACATATTTGTTTTCTTCTACGTTTCTACCTTTCAGTCTTAAAACACATGCTTGAGTATCAAAATCGATGCCTTCTACGCATATGGTTAAGGTAGTTCTAACTCTGTAACTGCTGGAACTACCGGTTGCAGATTCTGTCTGTACCTTTCTACAATCGTAATAGTATTAAGTATGGCATTGGTATAACTTATTAGTCAGAAAAATAATGTTTTACCTGATAGTAGAGCTGCTGACAAAATCTCCTTCGCTAATAAGATTATATGCATGCCACATATCTTCTGTATTTTCTGGGACAAGGGACACGCTCCTAAAATTGTATTCATTCGCATTTTATTGCTCATTTCTATTGGGAACTGTAATTCACTCACCCTTCTCCGAATTTATCAACATTTTTTGACACAAGCTTCATTTCATTTAATTGTTATCTCATATGCCCAACCTACGAGTTCAAAATGTTAAACATAATATTCTACCAGTTTTAAACAACGTTCTTCACGTAAAATGCAAGATATTTATACATAATTTGTACAGACGCATTGACACCATGGTTATGATTAAATCATGACCAGGTACTTGCGTGTGAAATTACGTAATTACCTTAAGAAAAATTGTACGAATTCATATTTAGACAAATTTTACGTTCCATGGTTTATATGCTTAATTTCAATGACGTAAAATACATTGAGCCATATGTCAAACATGATAGGATCTTGCCGTTGATCGACAGTTGGATTCATAGCTTGAGAAAGAGGAAGGGAGAGGAGAGCAGTGGTCAGCAGTGGTGTAACTGGGTGCAACTGGGTGGGTGTAACTGAAAGGGACGAGACGAGATCTCGTCTCGAGAGATAATATAGTCGTAGAAACAAAATTCCCAAAGTCTGCAGATTGGACTTTAAAAATTTTGAAAGATAATAATAATATGGATATATTTTGTAACGGCATCTGATTGACTGGATTTTCGTTTTGCCTTTTCGTATTAATTAGAAGTCTCCAATGATATGTAACAAAACTGGGGTGATTGGGGTAATATATATTACCACCAGTACTATATGGTACAAATGACGCGGGAAAGGACCACAGAGATAATCTTTGAAATGTCCCGTGTGTTAGAGACAGAAAAAAGATCGGTGGCCTCGTCTGTTCTTGTCGTCCATGCACCATTAGAGAAGGACAAACGGGACTTCCGATTCTCGCTCTCTCTCTTTCTATCGTGGAACTCAGTGGGATCTGAATGGATCTGAAACGGGGATGTTTTCACTTGAGGGAGTTGCAACGACCCTCGGTTCTCAATCAACTGTAACTGTAAACTGCTGTAAACCATTTCCTTGCATTTCCCATTTCTTTTCTAGTGCTCTCTGGTGTAACCTGCATGAAGATTTATACAGATTTTTATACGTTGAACTGAATTGGAATGGTTTTTGAATATTACAAATTTGTATAATATAACTTTAAAATGACGACTCAAGACAGCCAGCTTGATGCTGATGTGAAAATTTATTTCGTAATATTGAGCAAACTTGAATCTGAAAATGACTGCGGCGAAGATACCTGGAATGCTTTTAACGTAAGTAGACGGTTACGAGGTACCGGTCGTACACAAAAGAAGTGGAATAATGAGTTCGCTTTTTAGAAATGCTCCGAGTATAATCTGGACCCGGTGTGGATCACTGAAAAGCAATGTGGAAAGATGCAGCCTACTAAAGGTGATGTTTTTATTTTAGAAGAATTTGCAGGTGACACATTTGACAGACTAAAAACATTTAAATGTTCGTAAGTACCATTTTATAATGAATCTTTATTAATCTTTTATATGTATTACACTGGATAATACGATTATAAATCTACTTTGTCATTATAGCATAATTGGGCCGAGATGTCTGTTGATTTGCTTTGCTAATGGAGAACCAATTCCAGCTGGTACAAATCCAGTATACACAACAGCTATGAGAAATCTTTGTATCTGTGCATCAGGTCTATCTCCAGAAGAAAAAGTATGTACATCTTTAAACAGTTGTTTCTTTCTGGTAATGAAGTGTAACATATCTCATTGTCGTAGGAAAATGTACAAAAGCTAGTGGAATATATGGGAGGACTTTTTACGAAACCTTTACGTAGCCACGTAACACATCTTGTCACAGGGTCTGTGTTTTCTGCAAAATATGAGGTGAGTAATTTTATTTAACGATGCTGTGTGAGATACTTTGGGATGGTTATTGCTTTTTTAAGAGAGCTGCGATGGATATGAAAATACCAATTGTCACCAAAAAATGGGTCGAAGCAATTTGGGAAGAAAATTTAAAGCATTTTACTAAGCCCGATGACGAAATATTTGACAAATATAAAGCTCCAGTATTTCTTAATTTAATTGTAACAGCAACCAATCTCCAGAAGCGCCAAAAAGAAGAGTTGAAACGTTTAATCGGCGATAACGGAGGAGTAACATACATTTTACCGAACTCTGCGACTTGTCTTTTATATAGCTGTTACTAAAATTCTTTATCTTGCAGACATTGATGGGTCCTTTGGATCCTAGCATAGTGAAAGTCGTACTCGTACCGGAGAACAGTCCAATGAGTGAAAAGTTAAAATTTGCGAAAAAGATGAATATCCCTTGTCTGCTACCAGACTGGGTGTACGACAGTATAAAGGTGGGATACGCTTTGCCTTTTAAAGACTATCTTATTAAGACGTTGACGGCATGTTCCACTCCAGAAAGGTCGAATGGTAACGGTTTATTTACCGCGCAATGTATTCTACGTATATAAATTAAATTAAAGGCTTAATAGTTGGTTTTATGATCTTTTTAGTTCCAGTGGACGCGAGTATTGATTGTTCTTCGATAAGTACCATCACATGTGATGCACCACAGAGAAGTTGCATTAGCGAGAGCCTAACCAATCCTTTTTTGGATTCAATGTCACACACATCTACTGGTCAGTTGTAAAATACATCCAAAACGATGTGACCGTGATAAATTTTATTTATTTCAATTTTTAGTTTCAGAAAATTCAATTGTGGACAGGCTCACGTTTGGCGAAGCAAAAGCGGCCGGACCGTTTTTAGATGGTTGCTGCGTAAGTAAATAAAACAGACTTACATATTTAATACATTTGTCAAAGTTAACTGCGTCATTTTGTCACAGATTTATCTCGCTGGATTCTCTACTCAACAAAGAGATAAAATTAACAGGATATTAAACGTAGGAAGCGCGACTCGACTTGATGACATATCTGATGCCATAACACACGTTATTGTTGGGGATAAAAGTAAAGCAGGCGCTGAATTGAAATTGTTGAAGTCAAAACGATTAAGGTAAAGTATTGAATTGAATTTTCACTGTTGACTAACGAATGCGTTTTATACTCTATTATCACTTTTCGTACAGTCCATATATACTGACAATAGACTGGTTGGAGCAGAGTATTAAATTAAAACAACCTGCGCCGGAAGAAAATTTTTTCTGTGAACAAAGAAACAACACGATACAAAATGTTACAGAGGCACCTTCTCCATTGAGTAAAAAGGTAGTAATCAATATACTTGATACTTGAGTGAATTCGATTACAGTAATTTTATATACCTTTAGAATCTGCAAATGTTACAAAAACCACGGAAAGTTCCGATACCGTCGTTTGACATAGATCGAAAACTAGCGATGCTAGAAAAAGAGAAAGAAAAGGAATCATCCGATCTTCTTCAACAATATCTTCAAAATACAACCGGTAATGCATAAAAGAGTAATATTACATAGCTTAAAGATTTTTATCAACAAATTTTAATATATTTATTCAATATCCAGGTGAAACAAGAGAGAAAACGATGGAAGAAACTTTCAAGACTCATATGTCTACCTCCGAAGGAAATAATGATAAAACTTTGATTACTAATGAAGTGAATGAAAGAACAGGGCCAAGAGAATCTGTGAAGCGTGCAACGAGCCAAAGCAAATATGTGGCGGACGATAGCGCGATGCCTGCAAGTCAGGCTTCCACTTTGAATTACAGATTATTCGAAGGTGACAATATACATACAATAAAAGTGTATTACGGTGTCGAACGGAAAGTAATATGTCAAAATATGTAGGACTGACGTTCGTTGTGACCGGCTTTAGCGACGAAGACAGTTACGTGGTCGAAACTATAGCAGCAATGGGCGGAAGAATCGTTCCCAACAATTATGCCGGCATTCCGGACTTCGGGGTTGTACCAAAATGTGGGGCACCGTTGAAACATACGGTGAATGAAATTGTTACCGACTTGTTCGTCGTAAGTAGTAATCTCTATATTTCATTCTAATGCTTCGTCAAATTTGTCAACCGTACAATTTTTATACAGGAGGATTGCGTGGCTCATGAGCAGGTAGTTGACATAGAGTATTATCATCGACCTCTGAATATGAAGAAACACTCCAATCCGTTGTCAGGGTGCGTTATCACGATGAGCGTGTATGCCGGCGTGGAGCGCACGTATCTCGCAGCATTGGCCACGGAAATGGGTGCAATGTATGATACAGCTTGTCATACGTTTAATAATAATAGTTCATATGATACAGTATTATTTATTTTAGGTGTCAAGATATCTTCGTACGTAAAACGAACCGTGAAAAAAATACGTACGGCAGTACGCACTTAGTTTGTCCGACACCGGAGGGTAACAAATATCAAGCGGCGGTGAAATGGAAATTACCAGCTGTTAGAGCAGAGTGGCTCAGATCTTGTGCGGCTGAAACGAAACGAGTCGACGAAACGCCGTTTCTCGTAGGAGAAACTCAAGGTACGTCAACATTTAATATGTCTATACAGTTCATTTCTCTAATTTAATTACTGATCTTTAAGTTCCTGAAAGGCCTAGTCAAGTTTGCGATACGAGCCAAGTTTCTCCAGCTGAACCACTGACAAGGAAAATTGTGACTCCAAAGCGACATTTGCCGAGTTTACAGGTATACATTCTTCCTCGTTGTCGCTGTGACAATTTGGTTGATTCA
Source organism: Ceratina calcarata (assembly GCF_001652005.2). NCBI lineage: Eukaryota > Metazoa > Arthropoda > Insecta > Hymenoptera > Apidae > Ceratina > Ceratina calcarata. The sequence goes on along the minus strand of NW_017133727.1, from coordinate 762,005 downwards.
TAATTAATCTTTGAAATAACTTATAGAGCCAAGAAAGCAGCTTCGGCAATACATCGATCGTAAATAAAAGACTGGCTTCAGTTATGAATACATCTGCTCAATCACCATTTCACGTGTCGACGCCGGAATCGCCGTACGGGCAAATATTTAAGCCTAATCCTTCTCCAGAGACGAGAAAGATGTGGGCAAAATGGATTAACGGTTTTCCGGATTTAAGGGTAGAAGAACCTCCTCTGAAGAAAAGACCACTTAGCACGGTTAGTTATTTTTATAAACGTCAGTTATAATTTATTAATACAGTACTAACGTCTAATTATGTTCATAGCCTCTATCGGAACTTAAAAAACAGTTGTGGAAGAAATTAAGAAGTTATCATGAAGAAGATACGGTGTCTGGTGAAAACGATGCGCCGGAAGAAGCGGAAAGAGAAGATAATTCCAGAATGGGCGCTGGCACGTCCATTAATAGGAAACTAGATTTCGCTGATGAAAATAGTCCGCAAAACACTGAAATTAATATGTGAGTTAGGAACGTTGTAGGTGAAACTGATTTACGAACTGTAGACGTCTGTATTTTATAGGCAACTTGCACAATTGGATGAATTACTTCAAAAGACGTCCAACACCTCGGATAGATATTCCCTTTCCGGAGAAAATGCAAACTCGTACAAAGTACCAACTCCAGATGCTATAGAAAAGTGTATGGTAAAAGATTCGCAATTAGTTGATGCGATTGTATGGGAAGATCCCAGTCACTCGAAACGGGTAAGTTCCGTGATATTCAATTTTATTTGGGACATTTAATTACCTTTATAATTTTTAGTTAATGATACGAGATGAAGGGAATGAAAACAAAGAAGACTGTGACTCTGATGGTCAAAGAGAACAATTTGAATCGCCGAAAAGACCAAAATTCATGTTATCCGGCATAAAGGTACATTAATTGCGTTCCCTATATGTTATTGTCATTTTATTAACAGGATTACTTTAATAGGACAGAACAGCATATGAAGATGTAATAAAACGGCTCGGTGGCGACGTGTCAACGGATGCTACTTTTGATATGAGCGCCTCGCACGTCCTTTGCATCAGACCATCGAGGAATGAAAAAATGCTTAGCAGTATCGCAACTGGAAAATGGATTCTACATTGCATGTACATGCGAGATTGCGATCAAGAAGGACGGTTTCTCGATGTAAGTATTAATTACTTTTTCTCATCAGAATGTTAGTTTGATTTCGCTTAAATTTTCAATAGGAAGAAAAGTATGAATGGGGGAATCCAAAAAGTAAAGGGATTATACCGGATCCTACCGGCGATATTGAGGAGGCAATTGCAGCAGCCGCGTTTAGGTGGAGAGTAAAATTATTGAAGGAACCGGACGCATGTCCATTTCATAATATGGTCGCTTTGCTATTAGCAGAGGGCGATAAATATGAGATGTTCAAAAGATTGATCGAAGTCGGAGGCGGTACAGTCGTTCAAGCTAGGTAAGGATCTTTTTTCATAGACATAATCGTAGATCGTGTAATCGATGTATTATATATTCCAGGCCACCGTACGATAGTCCAACTGGAAAGAAAATCACACATTGCTTCGTAAACATTAAACAAGTCTCGCAGCCGATCAACTGGGCGATGTTAGCCAGCAAAGGGATTTTCTGTTTTTTACCTCAATACTTGAGCGATTATCTCACTTCGCAAACGCCATTAAATCCACGTGAGTGCGTCATACCAGAATTTAAGAAATATTTAACGTTATTACCAAAATGAATCATGATTGAATAAGAAACTCATTGTATAATTTTATTATTTGTACATAGAAATGAATACACTGTCATATATTTTCTCAGTTTAAAGTTCGGGTATCTCGAATATAAATATGTTTTTGAAACATGATTTATAGTTTCGTTAACTTTAATCTGAATCCTTCCTCTGGTACTATGAAGATATTACGACCGTCGACATATCTCCCTTTATACGTTGGATCCAACGAGACCTCGTAATCTTTCAGTACCGGTATTATACCCATAGCCGATTGCAAAGTACCGAGTCGCGCTCCTATAACGAATATTTCATCGAAGCTAAAAATTTGCTTTAACGACCAAGAGAATTATAATTTATGATGAATCGCTTACCGATACAAATTCTCGGCCCTTCACCGAAAGGCATGTACGTGCATGCCTTGATGTTATCTTTATTTTCATCGCTGAATCTATCAGGATCGTAACGCAAAGGATCCGGGAAGTATCTCGGGTCACGGTGAATGCCGCACAAAGCCACGTATATAGGTGTCCCTTTTTCTATGACTATATCTGTCCCCGGTATCTAAAAGATAACATCTTGTTGTTATTTTACTGTTACATAATTTTAGAGTACCCAAAATGATACAGTCATTACGAAGAAATCAACATATTTCCTATTACCATGACAAATGATTATCATGCTACGCGAGAACCTCTGGAGACTATGTAAGTTGTTTACTAAGTATGCACTTAGGTATTATTTACATTGATCACGTAGCACTAAAACGTTTGGAATGCTAACATCGGAATTACGCAAGAGAACTGCGTCTTGATAAATCATAAATGCGATTCTTATTCATTATATAAAATAGTTATATAATACATTTTTTTACCTTATAATCGTTAACCGCGACTCGATCGAGGAGCGGGGCTGGAGGATAGAGCCTTAGGGTTTCGGACATGATTTGTTGAAGATACTTCATGCTCTGTATGCCTTCGTAAGTCATTCCATGCTGTGCCAATTTCTCGCGAATTTCTTCTCGAGCTCGTTTCTGAATCGTTGGATTCTTGGCGAGCTCGTACAACGACATGGAAATCGTCGTCACGCTCGATTCGCGACCGGCAACGAAGAAGATCGCCGCTTGACTTACCAGTACATCTCCCTCGAACTCTAAATTATAAATTAATTACATTCTCTAGGATAATGAATCGTTGGATAGTTACCACTTACTGAGTTGCTTCTCTTGTTCCCCCGATTTCAAATCTATCAGAGAATCGATCAAATCTCCACGTTTGATATTAGACTTCTCTCTGCTATGAAAGGAGTCCCAAAATACTTGACGGAAGTAATTCGTAGACGAGCCCAGAAACTGGCCACCCAAATAAGGTGCGATTTTTGGGAAGAAGAACATAATAGTCAGTCGAATGCTGCGGTACAATGTAAGCCGGACTCCCTCTTGTGCTTCGAAATACACGAGTAAAAATAATTAGAAAAGGACACGGTAAATCGCAATGAGCACTTTTAAACAGATACCTTGATCGTAGAATTTTGTTTTGTCAGAGTCGAACGAATTCACTTTGATTCCAAAGGCCACGGAAGATATGATATCGGTCGTATATTTCATAGCGATCTCTTTCATTGGAAGTACTTTCGTTTTCGTGCCATGCGAGAATTCGGCTTCCAAATATTTGCTCATACAATCGGAGGTCTCAGCGATCAATTCGCAAACCCTCTTCATCTTTCCGCTCGTGAACACCGGTGTTATTTTCGTTCTAACAAAATGCTCCCGTTCGTTAGTAACGATAAGATCATTTTTAACCGATGAGACGATTCAGACAATACCTTAAATATCTCCATTCTGGATTTTGAATCGTGAAGAGATTCGAGCTACCGATTTTGTCCCGAAACGATCGAGCCGTGAAGAAACGGTCCGGGAAGTTATTGAAGTCTTTCACCAAAATCTGTTTGATCAGCTCCGGGCTCCTAATCAACAAGTACGGCTTGTGTAAAATATAAATCCCGAGAACATCGTCGTCCTCCGAAGCCTGATTGTGCAGCTCGCCGATCACCATCCCCGCAGAGTTCTTCTGCATGACCACGTCTTTTATATTGCCGAAAAGCCAGTGACCAGGTAGTGTAGGAACACCGCGTCTTTGCCAATAAGTATGACATTGCTTCATATACAAAGCAAGCAGTACTCCCAAAGTGATTAACGCGATCAAAAGATCTACGAAGAACGAAACTAACAATGCCATAATATTACAACTCGATCTCAGGAGTTCCTACCAAACAGTGACCGAGAATCTCGGCATATGCGTTTATATAATCATCTCACAATCATCTACTCGAATCGTACGTATTGTAGTAGCATGAATTGCACTTTACATGTTAAGTATATTTATGTGGATTATCTCGTCTGTCAATGATAATAAATATCTATTACTGATAGAAATGAAGACTGGTGTCATCCATACTCAAGTATCGTGGCTTATCAGTTTATTAATGGTAAAATGTAAGAGCATGTCAGTTCATTAAGGGAGATAGAAAATTCAATAAACATTTAGACTTAATTTTTATATTGAATCACGTACTATCGAGGAATGACGAAGCTTTTATATTATAAACAAATTAACTGTATCATTTATCTGACGTTTTAAATGGACTGCGAAGTGACTCTTAGGAATTGTAATTGTAAGATATTATTCCACAATCTGTGGATTGAGAACTAATTATAAATTCCAGCCTTACTTTCACGAGATTTATTTTAGCGTCTATAATACACGAATTATACATATTTATATAGATTATTAGTACAATCTTACACGATTCGATAAAGATTCTAGTATAAACACCGCATCGTCGAACGAAATTTTGGAACCCTACAGGTAACTATAAATACATATACAGTTATAGCTTCGTAATTACTCCCTTCACGTTCACGGTTATCGATAAGTTAAGCGTATTTCTCGAAGCTAAATCGTTTCTTACTATATAGTCCTTACGAATTAAAAAAAAAAAAATACACCTCGACACGTAATTAGAAGATTGCAAATTTACAATGTTCAAACTTGTTTCTTTCAAATTAAGATCATTATGAAATCTCAAGCGAAATCGGATTCCTTAAATATAAGAAATCTGTTTCATTAAGGTAAATCTATCCCTCATGATTCGGGCTCTAGTTTCAATGAAATAAAAATATTGAACTGTGCATTAATTTTTGGCTTGCCCTGTATCCTTTATTTATCACCATCGTCGATTGTTAAGCGCATTCCAAGATAAGGAATAATACTACAAGACGATGGCCCGTAACAAAATTTCATTAAATATTATATTCAAATTCGATCGGCATAATCGAATATCTGAGAAAGTGATTAATCGTGATCAAACTAAAAACGCTTTCTGAACTGTTGTTTCGCGGTACATATTGCATGAATCAGTTGCACTGAATCAGTTTCAACGTTGAATAACTCGCGACACCGTTTGGAATGTTTTTACCGGTTTAAGAGTCCTGGAATTTCCTTTATTCCGATTTTACAAATTCCTTCGATCAACAACGTTATTTTAATTAAACAGTCTGCGATGTCCGATGAATATTCTGTACTAATGAAACACCTTCACTTCGATTGAGCATCCGGTTGAGATTGACTCTGTTGTGTCTGCTGTTGCTGTTGCACCTGTTGAGGGTGTATAGGATGCAGTCTGACTTGACTGGGCCCGGGGCTGCCTCTCGCGGTGGTCACGACGGGTTTCCCTTGAGCAGGTGCAGCTTGTCGTAGTTGGGCACTGCTCGCGGTAACAACTTGAATAGTTTGCTTCAAACCGGGAGAAGCGACCGGGATCACTCGTGTCTGCAGCGGAGACTTTGCCAGGACCACTTGGCCCGGTTGAGAAACCGCCTGTCCCGTCGAAACCTGCAATCACGAATAAAAATAAGCATCGAGTAAAGAGAGACGATAATGAGAAAGTTTGTAAAAAGACTTACGTGGGTAAACTGTTGCATCGTCGACGGCTGAACGTGTTTCATAACTTGTTGGATCTGCTGCACGGTCATCGCGGGCAACGATTTCTGTTGCACAATCAACTGAGTCTGTACGCCCGGTTTCGCGGCGACCGGCGTCAGTTGCGCAACTTTCTGTGTTGGTAATTTCCTTTGGGCGATGATCTGAGGATGGAAAGCGAGCTGACGGATCTGCTGAGGTGTACGTACGTTGGCCACGTTCGCTGTCTTTACTAAAGTAGCGACCGGCGTACCACTGGCGGACGTGCCAGCCTGTACTTGTAAACCGGCTTGTGCGAACAATTGAGCCGGCGTAAGTCCGGTCTGTGCGGGTACCTGCACCTGAGCCACCGCTTTCGCTTGCTGCTGCAGGGAAGCCTGTCGCTTTATGAGAGCAGCCATTTCCGTTTCCGACATCGTACGCGTCACCGTTTGCTTCCCGGCTGTTTGCGCAACGGTCCCGGCGGTTATACTCTGTTTCATCAACGTGGCTCTTTGCTGCGCCGCCGCGGCCGAGACGGCTACCGATACCTTCTGACCGCTTGCAGCAGCTTGTGCCTGGAGTACTTTCAATTGCTGTTGTCGCAACAGAACTTGTTGCTGTCTGTAATACTGCAATTGTGCAGCAGTAAGCGTTTTACTGCCGGAAGCCGGAGCCACAGTGACTCCCACGATACCCTTTTGCGTGCTACCTACAGGTGAACTTTGGGCAGCGGACACTAAACTCGCCGTTGCGATTCTTTGAGCAGCCTGCAAGTTACTGACGCTGACGACCGTTGGCGTCGTCCGCGCGTCTTGCATGGTCAATGTTCCTGCTTGTCTGGCTTTCACCGTGGTCGTAGCGACCGTTGTACCGCACGTGGTAACATTTGTTAATGATGTAACAGTCTTCATGGTAGTCAGCCCTGTTGTGACCGTTGTTACAACTTGCGATATTTGATGCACCTGAGGACTCGCAGTGCTCGAAATATTCTGTTGGGTCTGCTGCTGCTGCAATTTAATCTGTTGCTGTTGAACTTGCTGCTGCTGTTGCTGCTGTTGTTGTTGTTGTTGCTGCTGTTGCAGCAGGCGAGCGGCTACTTGTTGCTGTTGCTCCGCTGTCAAGACCTGAATCAAACGATAATGTATAAATTTTTGAAAATTAAATTTAAATAATGTTGAGTTATGATATACTAACAGCGTGTTTAAGTTTCTCCTTCGCGATCCTGTCGGCGCGTCGCGTCGCAACTTCTATGGGAGCCAACGGACTATCATATTGGATACCGTATTCGGCTAAAACTGCTGCGTTCGTAGGATTTTTCATTAATGGGTTAACGAGCAACGGTTTAACGGTAGGTGTTCTCTTATTCGAGACAGATTTAATGGTGTCGAATCTTTGACAGCACATTAACGTGAACGAATTATTTTTATCTTGATTATATATCTGAGACGTTTTCATGTGCCGGTTTGCTTTACTTTGTTGCTAAAAGAAGACGAGTCAAAAATGATTATTTTCCCTAACAAACATCTCCCTCGAAATCGTAGATAAAAAGTGTCATGATATACCTCGGAGACCTGAGGCATTTTGTAAACGCCTTTCTGTTTCTTTTGTTTTTTCGGCGTGGTATCGTAAGGTAACTTCCCTTCTTCCCTAGGCAGTATCACCGATTCGTATCTGCTTCTGCATTGCTTGGGAGATCTATATATTCGAGACGTATTGTTAACTATGTCTGCGACTAGATCCCAATTTGGAGTGTGACCGGGTGACAAGATCATCAGATTCAACGGTAATCCTTGGTAAATCTGGATCGCTTGGAGAAGGGCCCAGTCCTCGTGTATCAACGAATCCAGAACGTGTTCTTGATCCGCAGAGGATTTCGACATGTGCGAAGGCTTCATCCCCGGCAGCGGTATCGGCGGGCGAACGATACGATATTTGTGTAATTTCATGTCGCGATGCATTTTCATAAATGCCGGCGAAGGCCGATCGAACAGAGATCGAGGCGCGTAAACCGATTCCTCCTTGTGCCGCATTTTAACCGCGCGACGACCTATATTAGAAATAATTACGTAAAAATTGAAAATCGCACCTTCGATTCGAACTCAACGCTGCGTTTGCTTACCGTCGCGATCGTTCATTCCGGCTTCGATCCTACTTCTCTTTTGCTCCTTCTTAATGTAGATCGGAGGTAACTGTGCCTCCGACATCGGAGTATTTTCGTAAAGGAATCCCAAAGAATAGTCGATGTAAACATCGTTATCCGTCGTAGGAGGCGTAGGAGGACACCACATCTGATGATTCAAATAAACTATATACAGGGGCTCTCAAGATACCGTGTTAAAAAAGGGAATTTATATACTGACCGGCATTTGCTCCATATTATCGTCCGACAACCATATCTGTAAGATATTAAAGTAAGACTATGAGATCTGTTCAAAGAATAGAAAAGAAATAGTGCGTCGGAACCGGAGCGTCGTGTACGGTGCACCCAATTTTCGGAGAGCTTGAAGAGACTTGCGTACGCGCGATCTTCGGTTATCTTCCGGTGAACGTAAGAAATTGTATAAAAAAAGGAAGAGAATGAACTAATGATTTTATCATGTCAAGGAAAGTGAATAGGACTTTGCTCGTTCAAAGGCTCATTTTTCCATTTAAGAATCTACTCCGAAGTGAATCGACTCCGTGCAAGTATCAAGTTATTGTACAAGACGCTCATTAATGTGCCTGCTTATACCTTGGCTGACTCCAAGTTTGGAATGGCAAAGGCAGTGTTTTGGTGCCATTTGTTTAAATAATTATTCATTGGAGCTTTTCTACTGCTTGCATGCTACTGTCTACTGCAAAAACAAAGTATTTCTCACTTTTTTTATGTGCGGTCATGATAGCCTTGCCACACCAAAACTTCGCGAGAATATGCAAGATCATTAATTTTCTAATGATCCCTCGATATATATAACCAAGCACATTGAGCAAAATTTGACACCAAAACGGAACTGAACCTTTGATCGAACCGACTTGGAAACGCACCAAGAAATAAGAAAACACATCATTATAGTAGCAAGGAATATTTTGTTTATTTCCTTTCTCGGACTCACTCGATCATACAAAATACAGGCACGCAACTTAAATATTACAGTGGGGCATACCGTTTAAACGAAGAACTTCTTAAATCTAGCAATGCAATCGGGTCGTTACCTTGCAAAGTTACGTGGACACAAGGCGTTACACACGAGAGCAAAGTACCGACGCATTCACAGTATTATTGTTGATTCCTTTTTACTTCCGTATCGAATGTCTATTTCAATTCATATTTGTTTAACGATTGTTAACGCCACAAACTCGTTCCGAGAAACGGCAGACTCGTAGCGTACTAATGGAACTAGCTATTAGTGAATTATTTTTTCCTTTCCTCGTCTCTATATCCTATTATGGTACAGCCGGATGATTTTTAATCGTTCCACTCTTTTTTTTATCACCAAGTATAAATTACAATGCCGCTTAAAAGACATTCGAAACCTTTACAAGAGAGACTATAATTTACAATTCTAAAAATATTACAGAGCGTGTACTCAGTACAACGAAAGAAACTTCTCACTTATCTTTATCTTCGTGATTATATACAAGGATCGTGTTGTGAAAATTAAGAAAATCTTGGAACCTTCGACCGGTTTCACCCGAACGCGATTCCATGTGATGGTAGTCGTCCGAGAACAATGTTCTTCGAAACATGATTCGAATATTTATACAAACACGCTGCTAAATGTTACAGCGATAAAGTTTTAGCGAGACTCAAGATATAGAACCACTATTTATCTTCTCCAGCTGCATGGATTGCGACGAAGGAGGAGGAGGAAGCTGCGAACGAACCGACTTTTTTGGCGGTATCTGTTCTTCATCGTCTAACGCGTTCACCTGCGGCTCGTCTTCCTTCAAGGACTTCGTAAACGAGGATAATCGCGTTCGCTTTAGCTTTCTTCTCAATCTTTGCGATCCGTCGGACGAATCGTAATTGGGATCGTTGTCTAAGTCCACCAAGGCTATCACCGCCGATTGTACAGGCAACGGGACCTTATCAGTTTTATGATTGGCATTCAGCGTCGCGCTTTTATTCAACGGCGACGCTTTTCCCGGCTTCTTGGTATTCGAATAAGTACGTACTACCTTGGAAAGCACGTTCGAAGAGTCTATATCTACACCGGATTCGCACCATCTGTCTACTTTACAATTGGATGTAACGTCGGAGATCCTGAGGCAATTTTTTCCTGTCGAATCGGACGCGGTGTTCGAATTAGAATCGGCGTTTTTTTTAGTATTCTTCGCGTCGGTGGAATTGCAATTAGACGACTTCGAATGAACGGAACTGGAGGCTTTACTAACGTGGTTGTTTCTCGTATCCAGAGTAAGAATAGCGACGACTTTAGCGGTTCTTTGCGGTCTCTCGTCGTTGTAAAGAGATAACGCCGTGTCTTCCTGTTTCGCGAACGTTTCCGATACAACCGCGTTCCCGTTCGAATCCGTGTTTAAGTTTGAAGCTTCTTCTACCTGCGTTTTCGGATCGGAAGACGAATCTGATTTCCGAGCATTTTTATTACTTCTCGACACGTGATTCGATTTCCCCGAGTTCAATGTGAAATTTAGTCCGGATCTGGTGACTCTCGACACTTGCTCAAACGTAGGAACTGGCGTGTCCGGTCGTCGCCTGGGGTTCGTATTTATATTGGAAGATTCGCTGTTCCTCTTGGACCGGGTCGTAACAGGAACAGCGAAGTCCTTCGTCTCGGACGATGGTTTTGTCGGCGGTATCGAACTACTTCTTTTAAACGGAGGAGGCGGACTCATGAAACCATTGTCCAAAGTCTTAGAGCTACGAGTCGTTCGCTTCTCACACGTGTTTTGTTCTTCGTTACTTGGTTGCGGGAGAATACATGGCATGGATCTCGTTGTTGGTCGGGATGACGCTTTGAAGCACTCGGGCATCGGAGTGTCCGGTCGTTTCGTTTTGGAAAAACTCGCATTGCTACTCGGAGGTGGTGTGAACGAACGAACAGCGCTCGATCTCGTAACTCTACTACTACTGCATTCTGCTGTAGGCCGAGGAGTATCGGGTCTTCGAGTCTTACTGATTTCCTTACGAGGAGTAGTCGGATGCGAAGCTTCGTTTTCTTGATTCTGTCTCGATTCGCTAGACTCGTTAGATGAGTGCGCGCTCGAATTCTTATTTTCCGTATTTCCTATGCTAAGATTTAATTTTGCGCTTCTTGTGATCACTCCGTAAGATACTAAACTCGGTTTTCGAAATTTATCCTTGGTTTCGCTCGTTTCGGAGCTGTTAGAACTCGTAGTATTGGAGCAAGAAGTATTGTCACTGGTTTTCGAAGTAGATTGGATATTTCCTTTATCCTCGTCACGCGTGCACTCATCCGACTTAGTACAGTTCTGTTCGCTGATATTGGACTCCTGACTAGAGCTTGATCCTATCACAGATTTCGATTCCTTTTCACTGGGAGACTGATCTTGCAAGCCTAAAGTACTTTCATCGTATTGTTCCTCATTCACTGGAGTTTCTTCTACGGTTGTTTTCTTTTTTGTATCGACGGCGCTGTGTGGTCTCGCATCGGTCCTTGTACGTTCATCATCGGAAACGCTGTTATCTTGTAGTTCATCCACGATACTGTAGTTATTTTCAGATGTTCTCGATTCACAAGACTCTTCTTTTTCTTCGATAGAATTTGTTTCAACATTATCTTGAACAGTCATTTTATTTTTCAAAGGAGTAATCGTTGAATTTCCCGATATACTAATTTCTTCATCTATGTCCAACGTTATCGAATTCTTCAAACATTTCGAATCGGAGGTATGTTTCGAACTGTTCGATTGTATAGCTGGCGAATTAGAGTTACTGTTTTGCGATGCTGAATCGATGCTAAAATTTTCCGACTCATCATTACTGTTCGTCTCCGGTTCGGAGTTACTGTATTGTTCCGGATTGTCTTGACTTACATCATCGCACACTTTTTCATCGACCAAACTAGATTCCGAATCTTTATACTGTTCCGACGTGACAGACGAATTATCCGACTGAGAACACGTTTCCATATCTAAAGAATCGCGCACCGATTTTGCATGATTTTGAACCATTTTACAATTCTCTTCTTTGTCGATCGCCATCTGTTCCGTATCGGATACTTCTTTCTGAGTTGTACTATCTTCGTCGTCGGATTTACTCGAAGAATTCGTGATATTGAATTTTCTACAACTCAAACCCGGTGGCACGAAACGTTTCCCCTGCGCTTTGATCCTCATCTCGAGCTCGCGTTGTTTCCGTAGGTTACTGGCTCTACCGCGACACTTGGGTTTTATACCCGGCAAGATCGGACTCACGTCCAAAGTCCATAAGTTGATTTTAACGTTACCCCTAGATCTCGTTCGCGGACTATTCAAATCGAAGTGGTTCTGACTGAACGACTTGTTGGAACGGTTCTTACGCTTCGGATATTCCCCTTTCTCCGAATCGTTCTGATCGTTCATCTCTTCCTCCTCCTCATCCTCGTCGCCCTGACTCTGACTCTCCGTATGACTCGACTCTTCATCGAGACTATCTTCGACTACGTCTTCCTGCGATTCAGACTCAGACTCGGTAGTAGTGTCAGTATCACTTTCCGATTCTTGAGCACTTTTACTAATATTCTTACGCGAATTCCTCCTCCTATTCGGTGGGAGTTTCTTATTGACTAATTTCTTAGAATTACTAGCACTATTAACCTGATTTTGCGCATCCTCACGTCCGAACGTTAACGGCTTCTCGTCGTCGTCGGCTAGACGCATACGCCTCTCCTCTTCTTCCCGCAGCGCGCGTAAACGATCCAGTTCCCATTCCTTCTTCTGCTCCTCGAGCTCGCGTTCAGCTGCGGCCAGTTGCGCCGAGGAAAACGCGCCTTCCGACTCTTCGACAAACTTCATAGCGTACCGTTCTATCGGCGTCAACTATGAACACGAGAAAAGATTTTCAATTAACATCTCTACAAGTTCAAAGTCAAAATTGAATAAGAAGTATTATATAGGGTATTCACATTACGGAAATCGTCCGAAAATCGTGACGATTTTCGTATGATGCGAATCTTCAAAGACCCATGATTTTGACGATCTAAACCACGTAAAAGCTGGATGCCCCAATGGGCTCCAGCCAAGAGTACGGGTAAGATTCACCGCTGTTTAGCGGCAAGCGAGTAGCCGTTCACAGCTCAAGAATAAAATTGACGACTCCTTAACCAATAAGTACTCGGACTTAAACGACAGGGAACCTGACTCGTATCATTATAACGTCATCTTACCTGAGATACTAAGTTCTGCACTTCGAGCTCGGCCTTGCTAACTTGCGTATCATCTTTGTCTGCATCATCCAAAGGTATATTTTCATCGAACTCCGCGAGATCGGCAACAGCCTCGGCCTTGGCAGTCTTCGCAGCTTGAACGTCGAGATCCTCTTCGGCGGCAGCAAGCGCGCTCTCGAGCGCACCCATCGCTATTTTATCCTCGACCGAAGATCCCTGACCGTCCTTTTGCAAGAACTTCTCCCGATCTCTGTTTTGCTCCAGTACCTCGGCCATTCGAGTCGACGCATCGTTCTCCGATTGATCAATATTAAAGAGATCTTGAATCGTGGACTATGAAATAGAAAGATTACAATAATAAAATAAGTTAAGAATAGAGTACTTAATCGTGTAATTGGAAAATACTTACACTTTTGAAGTATGCAGTTGTGAAATTGCCACCCTCGATCGCTAGATCTCCGAGCAGTCTCTTCTGATTTGCTTTTTTCAATATGTTTTCTTCCACAGTCTTCTCGCTTACTAACCTGCAGCGCATGAAAATATAATTAAACAAATAATAAAACATTTGTGCACCGTATTTTCGATACGTACCTATAGATGTGCACATCTCGGGTTTGTCCGATTCTGTGACACCTGTCTTGCGCCTGGGCATCCATCGTTGGATTCCAATCGCTGTCATAAAATATAACGGTATCCGCCCCTGTAAGATTTACGCCCACACCTCCAGATCTCGTTGACAAAATGAAACAAAATATTCTTTTGTCCCCGTTAAATCTTTCCATCAAAACCTGCACGATTTTTACGAAATTAAGTATCAGTTTAAAAAATGTGAAACTATCAAGTAATGAAATTTGTACTGATCAACTAATTATTAATTACCTGTCGCTGATCTACTCTAGTAGTGCCGTCCAAACGTAAATATATGTGACCATGGTAATTGAGAAAAGCCTCCAACACGTCCAACATCCTCGTCATTTGTGTAAATATTAGAACTCTATGATTCTCCGATTTGAGTTTCCTAAGGACCTGATCTAACGATTGTAACTTCCCGCAGTCGTACTGTATTAATCTGGGATCGGGGAACTGCGTCATCGTTGCGCTTGCTACTGGATGGAACAATGCTAATTTTGGCGATAGCTGACGTTGCAATTCCATCTGCATTCGCCGTTGACCGAATAGTTTATGTGGCGGAGGATGCGAAACATGGAAACGTGGCGTTGGAGCACACACGGCGGGAACGTGTACGACGAACCTAACATAAATATAGAAAATTAAACATATATTACCATAAAATTATTGATGGAATCTTTTCTCACCGACATACGTACCTTTCGAAAACTTCTTTCAACTCTTCAACAATTTGCTCCGTACTTTTAATAGCTTCCGCAAGCGCTTCTGTGCGAGAGAAAAACTGCTTCCTTGTACGCGTGCTGTTCTTAGTCGTCGCACAGTGTACCCAACCGTTATGCCATCGGCAAGCCGTAGACGGTTTACCAATTCTCAGCGCCATGAACAGATCCTCACCGTAAAGAGGACACGCGGCGCATCGTCTTTCATTAATGTTCGCAAGAAGTTCGAGTTTAGCCTCACGTCTCTGTTTCCTTTCTTCTTCTAATTGCGGCTGTAAAAAAAAGTTACATATTAAAAATTCGTCGATTTCTGGAAGATAGAATTCTGTGTTAGAATAATTACCAAATAGAATTCGGATTTTGGACGTTCTTTCGTTTGTGCCTTTTCTGTATCTTTTTGTGCGTGTCGCGTGACGATACCGCAACGGATCGATTGCTGTTGCTGCGGTTGTCCATTACCAGTGGGGGACTGTGCTTGAGAGGCGGTAACATTAAGTGGCGGTACCCTCATTACAGGTCTTCCACTTGTGCCACTCGAAGTAGTCACCACTCCTCCTATTACTTTGTTCACCGTAGCTGCCGAAGTAGATAGGCCCATCAGAGATTTCGATAAAACCGTTAAACGTTGCCCACTCATCACTGGAAATGAAACTGCAAACGTAGAAGCATGTCAGTCGCAGATTATATATATCACCATTGGAAAAAAAATAAGTATTTAGGAGATTTGCTCGCAAACACAGAAGTATTATTTTTAGACATGCGTTTTGTATTATTTAAAATGCATAAAAATGATACGTGAAGGGATGTAAGACGGTTCTCGCGCGTTGCTTTTAATGAAGAAAATGAAATCAGTGGGATATGAGCACTCAATGGGACAAACCTGTGTTAGTGTTTTGTTGATTTGAAGTCAAAAAGATATGTCTACCAGTAGATGTTTGAACCACCTGTGCGAAACTAGGCACAGTCTGAGATTTGAGACAGAATCTTTGGACGGAATCGCCTTGCTTAAACGTGACAGTCTGCGTTGCTAGTCGTTGCAGTCCATCTCTAATGTTCGCATTCCCTACTGTAATCCTCTGTGCATTCGTTGCTGCTGTAGTCGGTGTCACTGTTGTACTTTGTGGATTATGTGCTAGTGTCCCGACAGGGATCGCTATTTCCGAAGCAAACACAACAAATATGCTTTACACAAACTGTGACTCACAAATGTTAGAGATTATATAATTAATAATGGAAGTTTAGTCGATGTGCTCTCGGTTCTAGAATGCTTATAATACGGAAGACTATAAACAAGCTGGCCCGAGACCAACTTCATCTAGCACCACTGCAAAAATGATTACACAGCGACATGACTGCAACCACTGATCGATGATGCACGGGGTCCCAAATTTTTAATGTAAATGTATGTGTACATGTGCCAGAAGAAAGCAACATAGAACGGAGCTCACCTTTCACGCTGCCTTGATGTTGAACCAGTTGTACGGGATATCCCTGCAACTGACCACTTGCTACTTTCAACGTAACACCTGTGAATCAGCGAAATCCAACCAAAATTAATTACATGAATTCAATAGATTAAATGAATGCTAGAAAAGCGATTCTTACCTTGTCTCGGAGCACTCTGATTATTCGCAGTTTTAATTAGAGGAGACGTTCCAACTTTTGGAGTAGGCAAGATTCCAGCTAGGTTCTTGAACTTCGCTTGAGTCTGCTGTTGGATAGACGACGGTCTAGCTTGATTAGATAGCCTAACATTGATTTTAATTTTTCCAGGTGGACATCTCGGAGGTGGCTCCGGTTGACTGTCTATTTCCTCGATGAGTTTTCGCGGCGTTTGCAACCGCCTGACTCTGTGCGCCACGAACGCGGTAAGTGTCAAGTCCAGATCGCATAAAAAAAGATTAATACTAGACAGATCGATATGCTGTAAAATGAAATAAACACATTATACACTTTCCTAAACGTAAAAAAAATAATCAGTGTTAAAACGAGAGATTGGATTGATACCTTAAACGGATCGTAATCAAGAGCGCCCCATACTAAGGACGCAGTTACAAACTCGATGGCCTCCATTTGAAACGGTGATATAGTAGGTCTCACTTCAAACAAATTTGGATGATTGCATACTTTCCGCAATTGCATTAATACGTTAATGACGCTCAACAAATTACCGCTGGCAAGAGTCTCTTTTGTTCTAATGAGAAACAATTATATTAGCAATGACACGAATTTCTATATTACATCGTGTACATTAATACATACTTTGCTCTAGACATAAAATCATCGTACAGATATCGCTGCCTCTTTGATAGACGACACATGACAACGTGTTCGTACTTCTTCGGTAATTGCTTTTCTACCTCAGTTTTCAATCTCCGTAATAAAAAAGGGCGCAAGACCTACAAAAACGAGAATTGATGTAAACGATATGTGAACAGGA